>NC_089874.1:131212500-131292500 GCF_040182565.1 Anser cygnoides
AATTTATAAATTTGTTTTAGCAATCAGAACTGAAGAATAATGATATTCAAATTTAATTGTTCAACTGCTTCTAGCTCAGAAGGGAGTGAATGGTAGAAACTGTAGACAGCTGGTATGGAAAGGATTGTTCAGATTTACTGGGGCATGTACATATAACTTTTTGAATATATGTACTTACGTAAGTACACAGGAGGGATCCAGCCAGCATTACACTGAATTACTCAAGTTATTTGTAATGTCTGTTATATATATGGGTATATATGTATCCTCTTCATACTTGCACTTTCATCTTCCTGGTCTAAGGAGCAGAAAGTCCTTAGTTAACACTCATTTTTGTCAATGGTACCAATTAGGTGCATTCTGCCATTGCTGTCCTTGGTTTATTTTTTACCCTCAGTTGCCTAGTGATAAAAAAGAAAATCTCGGGTCAAAGTAATCTGATGTAAGCGACTGTTCATTTGGAAGCCAGACTTCCCAGGCTCTAAATTCTTCCAGAAACATATATATATATTTATTTTATTTAGTTTTGAGATGCATTGCGTCATGCATGAGTTGGTGGCTATTTGCAGTGCACACCAGGGCCAAAACCGTGTCCAAGCCAGTTTAACATTTTCATTAATGATCTGGATGATGGGGCAGACTGTATTCTCAGCAAATTTGCAGATGACACAAAACTGGGAGGACAGATTGACATGACAGAGTTGTACTGCTGTCCAGAGGGATCTGAACAGGCAGATGGTCTTTATGGTGCAAGTCTGATTCTAGAAAAGAATGTACTTCTATGATGAACTGGTCTAGAGATGCTGAAGTAATCAGTTCTTCGAATAAGGTTTATAGTCTTTGGCTAGAAATATTTGATGCCTAACTGGTTGTCTAGGAACTGAGAAATACTTTTTTTATTTTCTGAATTGGGATCACCCATCATTTCCTTGCTTGTATTTGATTGGACTATTCTGAGCAAGCCTCAGAAAGGCAAAAAAAAAGGTGAAAATTTAAAAAACAGAATGAAACAAAACAAAACCAAAAATCACAGTTTCAATTGTTTTCTTAATTTGACTTCATTCCTCTCCTTCCTCTCTCCCAACGCACAAAATGTAGAGTGATGATTGCTGGCTGTTTGTTGTGTGAGGAAGATATTCAGGAGAAAAGCCTGGGAGATGGAGAATAAAAAATAAAAATAAAAATAAAAGTATCTTTAGGCAAAAGAATGCTTTATCCCAAAGGGGCAGAAAAACAGCAGTTGTGTTTCTGTGTTCCTGCCAGAATAATACAGATGTAGTGGTTCCATAATGAGATTCTCAACTATAAATCACATAACTCTGTTGGCCTCAGTAGAAATACATCTATTTGTCTGTTGTTTCACCTGTGCAGGACAGAGGTTTCCCAGATCATCATTTGACCAGTCATCTTGAAATACGAGGCTTCACATAGTCAATCAGTTAGCATATACTTCAGTATCACATTGATTTCCTAAATATTTAGGAATGATGAGTTGGGCTGCTTATACAGCATGTCTTTGTATTTATATCACAGCTAGTTTTGGTCAGGCCTTTGTTGTGCTTCTGTACATGAAGGAGTGACTTAATCTGAGTGCAGGGGTGAATGCTGCCATCTACAAACAAAAGTGAACTTCCAGCTCACTTTTTAGGTTAGTACTCCTGGAAAACTGCTTGGGATATTACAAATCACGAATATGCTCATGTCAGTGCATAATCATTATAAATTTAATAAAAATCAAGTGATTATTTATGACTATAGGTGAAAGGTTCAAAAGGTTTTCCAATATTTAGTATGTAGGTGATTCATAACCATTTCTGGAATCTCCGTGGAAAAACAAAGCTATTCTTTTCTGTTACATAGCACTGCCTAGGTATAAGGTGTTCAACACCAGTGTTCTCAGTAAGGAATGTCATCCCATATATCTACTGCATGTTTCCCTTGGTGATAGATTCCAGTAATGTTCATCATTATGCACCAATTTTATATTTTGCTTTAATGGTCAAGGCTGCTCAAACTTGGGTGCTCTCTTTTTTGCTACTTCCACCCAGGAAAAAAAAAAAAAAAAAAAAAAAAAAAAAAAAAAAAAAAAGGACTGTTTCTTTGCTGTGCGCTTCAGAAGTGAAAACCTCATTGGGTTAACAGGGTTACCGTTCCCAACCCAACTGCCAATCTCAGTACCTTGGAATGTCAGGTTTCACAGGTCAACCCATAGCTTGTTAAGCCATTTCAACAGTCCAGTAGTAGTAGACATTTAGTTAAAAATCTTTAAAATCTTTATGCTGTACAACTTTCATTACATTTTATGTTTCCCTACATTCCTTCTTAATATCACTGCCCTCTAACAGAATATACTGCTCTAAGAATGATTAGAAATATCCTTTACTCTCCCCATTGCAACCAATTGACCTCCAAACAGCAACAAGAGAGATCTGGAAAATAACCTCTCTCAAATTTAAACTCTTATTGTAAGTGTGAGTTCTTCCTGGAGCTGGGAGTCACAGTAAAAGGTCAATGCACTGATACAGGCTATATTAGTGAACTGTACCTCATGTTAGCCCAAAACCTGTAGTGCTTGAGGTAAAAGGAGTGATAAAACGGCTATGAAAACTTTCCTATCAGTATACTCGTTATGTGGGAAGGATGCTTTTGTGGTGATACAGGGAATCAAAGTAGTTATTCACAGATTCATTTTTGGTCTAACAATCAATTAATGACCCCAGGTCACAGAACTCTATTTTTTAATACCTCCTTATCTCTAAGCAGCTTAGGATAGTGATGGCCTCTTGATCGTTTTCTTTCCTTCCTTTTTTTTTTTTTTTTTTTTTTATGATGTCAAATGTCAAGGAAATTTATATTTGGGATTTGACAAAGCTCTGCATCTTCTACAAGAGCAGGAATGCTTTGATTAATTTTGGTATGTTTTCATTGACAACAGTATAAAAATTATTGCCCATAGTAATGTGTCTAAAATATTTCAACCAACTTGGTAACTGGGCAAATAATTTACTACATAGCTATTACTCAAAACTGATATTTGCTTCAGAGTCCAGCAGGAGGTGTCAGAGGAAAAAGTCATTTCATTTAACCTTAAATGGGATTTGTATTTTATTTTATTTTATTTTATATTATTTTATTTTATTTTATTTTATTTTTAAAAGTTAGAAATTTAGACACTTGCAAAGTGATATCACAAAAATTTGGTTATATTGCCATTGTTTGCCACCTGTTTTTGTCAAATCATGAATATTTACACATGTGTAATTACAATGACAAGTTAAAAAAGTATTAGTTTGGCTAAAAAGAAATTCAGCATGATCCAACTTACTTTTCCATTGTTGAAAATGAGTGAAATCCAATAAAAAAGTAAACAAATATCTTTATTACATTACATTTTGAAGGATTTCATTTTAAATTGTCAGTTGATGTATATAAATTTTTTGTAAAATCTGATCTATAAATTTCTGGTGTTGAATTGTAATTTACAGTTATTCAGCTATATTCAGTTTTAAGGGAGCTTGGGGATTTTGTTTTGATTTGAATATATATATATATTCTGATATAATATATAATAAAATATATATAATAAAAAATATATATATACATATATATATATTGGTCCTGACACCTATACATTTTTATTTTTATTTTTTTCTTCCCTAAAGTGGAGGTCTGAAATCATGCTGTAGATGCTTTGTAAGAGAATACCAAATAAAGATTTCATCTTCCATATAGGCTTTCTTGTGGGTATCATTGTGGAAATATTTATTTTCTGAGTGAGAAGAAAAAAAAAAAAAGAAAAAAACTTCGAACTTCAGTTGAAAATTTTCTTCCTTACCTAAGTAGCAAGTTCAGCTTCATAATGTTGCAAACAATATTCCTAAGTGCTGCTACTGTAATTACAAGTAATTCCTGACAGAAGGCACAAAAATCACTTCCAGTATAAGTCACTTATGTGCTAATGGAGCTGTTTGTATTGACTGTGTTCATAGTAACAGCAACTGAAATTTTGAAGTTCAAATTAGAGCAGATGTGATGAAACAAGAATTTTTTTTTACTGGATTTTACACTTCTTTTTCTTCCAAATATATTTGACACAACAGTAGGTGACCATATTTGAATATGCCTCATAATGTATCAATTGCAGTGGCTGAATCAGATCTTTGTTAGATCAAAGCTCAGGTTTGATTTGTCTGATACAATCAGATAATTATTTCTGTGTACTGTCACTTTATCTGATTTCAGCTTTTCAGAATTTCACAAGCTCTGTCTTTAGAAGTGGACATCAGTGGTAGACCATCACTGTTTTGAATTGGTGATATGTTTTAAATGCTAGTGTAAAATCTTTTAACTAAAATTTTGTATACCTCCTCTTTTCTGTCCTAGTGTGTTGCTATCTCACGGGGATCCACGTTACCTTACTCTCTCTTTGCTGCTGGTCTTCTACTGGGTAAAAATCCTTCTAATGTACTGACAAGTCCTGTAAGTTCTTCAACTTGTAATCCAGGATAGAGTAAAGAAGTCACTGAATGTCTCTACTATATAGTTTACAATTTCCTTTTGAAAACAGAAAGCATGACATTATACCTATCTTCACCTGAACTTAGACCAGGATCCGCATCCAAAACATCACTATCAGTGGTTCCAAACACTGCATGTCATCACTGCCTCAAGCAAAGGTTGACCAGAAGAATAATCAGAACAGGACTGAGCTCTGATATTTCCTGCACTTAGGAATTAGACATAGTAGACACATTTCTGGTGAAAATGCATACATTTCCCTTCTCCTACTTCTTAATGTGATCTTCTCAAGAATGACATAAAACATTATAATAACTCCTACTGTAGCTTAGTTTTGCTATATCTACTACATGTCACTTCTCCAGGAATTCTTTCAGTTTCAAATATGGTTCTTTCAAAATACTGCTTAGTTGCTACACTTAAGTAGCTGCAGTCTCTAGCTAAAGGATTCCTGTTACTGACACATTTTTTAATTTTGTGAATCAATCTTTGGAGTTGTGATACAGCTGGAGTGGTGGGAGAAATACTCAAGAGAGCTAGGCCAAAGACTTTTGAAAATGAGAACCAGACTATAGATTCAAACTAATATTTAATGGTCCACTTGTACTGTAAGTAAAGGACAGATGTCTCTTATTCTACCTCATGTAGCTTTGAAAACACACAGCCAGCCACATGATTTTCCAGGCAATTAACACTGCCCCATAATTTACTGCACTGCATACTTGGTGTAGGATGGATAGCTACGTACGTTTGGTCTGAAGTGCCATGTTGTTCCAAGGGTCTTGATGATAAGATTGATGTGCACAGTGACGTTTCTTAACAGGTGATACAACCCTTTAACTGTAAAGCTATGTTTGACTATAGTTCGAAATTTTAAGTAATATCATTTACATTTATAGTCTGAGAGGAACAGCACATTGATATTTTTGATTAACTTTACAATCATTCCTTCTTTCTCCATTCCTTTGAGTAATGCCTGCACAATCCAACAACTATTGAGGCTCTTCACCCTGCAGGCAACTGTCACAGTGAAGACAGACATGTAACTGTTACATGCTAAATGACTGTGTGTGTATATATATATATATACATATATATCAGGAAAAAATAAAGAATTTCTTCCAGAAGGCAAATTGTGATGTGAATAATAACATGATGACATGTTATTGCCCTTCTTCATGATTTTTGGAATTCAAGGAAAAGTTGTTGGAAGGACATAGCCTGGCAGTTTTAACCTTTCAATCTGGAAATTCTCTTATATAATAAACAACTAAATACAAATTTCATGTTAAGATCTATATTATAGTCTCTGTATATATAATGATTGTTTTGAGTTCTAAAGAGCATTTCATGATTAAAAAAAAAAAAAAGTCAAATATACAAATTCCATAAAAATACCAACACATATAGAGGAACTGTATTTAAAATATAGGTCTAGTTAAAAATCTATAGCACTACAGAGTACTCATGGCTAAAATATGCTACAAATTCAAACTTACTGATATAGCCATCTTTTAAATCCTTCACTTCATTGACAGATAAAATGTAAGATGCCAGCTATCTAACTTACCTAACATGACTGATAAAACATGAAAACTATTTTTTGGAACAGTATTATAACAGAGCTTTCAGATACTTTGATAATTTTTAAATAAGACATTGCTCAATACACATAATTATTTTTGGAAAGTGAACTGAGTCTTGAGTACTAAAATTACAAGTTCTTTTGAATCTTCACAGGGTAACCAAAAACAATGGGAGACTTACAGCAGGTAAGTATTTCAATGCTTTTAAAGAAATTCAGTGATACTTCATTGTACTCTTACAGATAATAAATCGCTGCCTAGACCAGTTATGAGGGAACCAAAGAATGCACCTTTACTATTGTTTATGCCTCTTCAAACCATTCAGTGTCCTAATAGAACATGAAAGTAACCAGAAAAGACATTTGGATGTTCTTAGCTTTGATATTTTTGGACATATGAATGACACAAACTCTACTGAGATAGAAAAGAACAGAAAAACAGAGCTGTATCAAATTTTTTGCTTTTCAAAGGCTGAAAATTATACTGTGAATGAATTATTATTTTGAAATGAATATATATTTCAAAATATGTGATGAGTCCTCTTTTGTCTCATCCTCATAATTTATAAATACAAAGAAAATGTTCCATAGTATTACTATGGGACAACCTGTCTCTTCCAGTCTATTATGAGCTTTGAGCCATATTTAAATAACAAATTTGAACTTGCTTGACATGTAATTCCAATTTAAATAGGATATAATGTTTTAAACACATTTTTCAAAAGTCTTTATTACATATGATTGAAGCGCAAATATCATGCCTGAAAAGAGTTTTGGAAACTTTGACATTGTCATCTGACCAACCAAACCATGTTTGAAATTGTTATCGGTACTGCATTTGTAATTGACCTTAAAGCTCAGTGCAGACAGCCTGACAGGCAGCTTCTTGGAAGTATTGCATCTTAGTAACCTTAAACATGGCTTTTCCTTTTGAACACTTTAGCAGTTGAGATAAAGTGGAAACGTTTTGGCAGCCCCACAGTCTTTGATCCAGTCTGTGGGGAAAAAAAGTATTGAAATGCCCCCTACTCCTGTAATATATAACCCATACCAGGATGACAGCTATCAGTCCTTTTCCCCCTCTTCTAGATTTAATGCAAGGGTTCCAATTAAACTGCAAACTTCATGAGACAAATTATATATAGTGTAAATGCCTTTAAAATCCTAAAATACCATCAAGGCTGAAAAAGAAACAAAAGAACAAATAATGTTTCCTTAGACTTCCTACCATCACTGTAGCTCACTTGTACTCCTTGTAAACCTGCTACATCTGATTCAGCAAATTCTGTGAAATCATCCTGTAAATATGCCCATATCTCCATTAACATTGCAGAGCATCCACTATTCACTATTTTGAAATTAATCTAAACTTAAAAATCTTTCTCCCTATCTTGGTTGTTGGTGGGTATGAAGGACTAACATGTTTTCACCATATGGATATCACTTGCCTCTTAGTTTGTCTGTTTCTAATGTTATCTGCCTGAATTGAGAGAGGTAAGGATGTTGAAAGAAAAAGAGGACAACTTATAAATAATAAACAGTTACTGCAGGGAATAAATTGGAAGCTACAGACTGAGGCTATGACTTCAGATAGTTTGGTGATATCTGTTATTCTCAGAGTACCAGTATAAAAAGATGGTTGTCAGAAGAACTCAGGCCTAGAAAAAGTTTGTCATGTTTATTGGATGACATGAAGCCAAACCCAAATACATGTGAAATGACAAGCGCTTGAAGGATGCATACTATTAAATTACAAGTAAAACAGCCTTTTCTTTCTCTCTTCCTTCCTTCCTTCCTTCCTTCCTTCCTTCCTTCCTTCCTTCCTTCCTTCCTTCCTTCCTTCCTTCCTTCCTTCCTTCCTTCCTTCCTTCCTTCCTTCCTTCCTTCCTTCCTCCCTCCCTCCCTCCCTCCCTTCCGCCCTTCCTTCCTCCCTTCCTTCCCTCCTCCCTTTCTTATTTATTTATTTTTTCCCAGACAGAAATATGTTGGAATGTCAGGATTAAAATGTCAGGATCTTATGATAGCTCACAGAGAAAACAATCATAAAGGCAACAAATGAAATTTGATCTCTTGATTGGGGAACAGGAGACTGGAACTTAAATACACAGTTTGAATTGGAGAAGCCCGAGTTCCTCCCCAGGTTATATCTTTTACCCCACTGGAACCCTGAAAAGAGATTAAGAGGAATCTGAGATAGAAAACACTTGGTAACTGTGACAACTGCTTTTAACGAAGTATTTCCATAGAAATGGTCTCACTGGCTCCATTGAGAGGATGAATTCAAACTGTTGTTTTAGAAGTCTATCATATCAAAAGCAAGGTAGAAGGTAGGTTCTTCCATCATGTTTTCTCTGCTATACCATGATTCCTGAAACCTGATGCGTTTCCATATTCAGTTCATATTGAAGCATAACTTCTCCAGTCACCTGAATATACATTTTTGTCACATAAATTCTATTCTGACAGTTGTCAGTGAAGGGAAGAGAGAATGGTTTGTTAGTCAGGGCAGGGTATGCTGAGTTCAGGGGCAGCCAGAGCTCCAGTAAACATCTCTTTCTCCTTTGCCCGAGTGAGGAAAAAGAGGTAGAGAAACCTAACACCACCACCATCATTGCTGAAGCATTCACTGCTGCAGCCATGAGTGCTGTGAACCTATTACCCCTCACTTTTACACCACAAGTTCCTAGGCTGTGGCTCTGTGTTGTCCACCCTGCAGGATCTGAGGACTCTGAGGACAGGTGCACTCTATAACATTTGGTGCAATATGACCCACATGTCACCCAGAGACACAGTGCCCATTGCCCCGAGATTCTCCACTACACACAGCTATGAAAAGGACTTCAGCATTCATGAATAAAATGGAGGTTTCTGTAGTTCTACAGCAGTACTATTTACTGCTTCCAGCTTTCTCCAGCTCCACATGTGCTTCCTCCTTACTATCCTGCATTGTCCCCTCCATCCCCCTTTTGCTTTTGTACACATTCTTTCTTCCCAAATTCATCCTGTCTGCTTTTCTCCTGCATTTAAATGCAGACATACATGATTCATTCCCTGGGAAAATTATGGAGCAGGTCCATAATAATGGATGCTATTTCCAGGCACATGAAGGGTAACAAGATTTCTGGGGAAAGCAAACATATTTATAAGGAATAAATCACACATAACCAACCAGATTGTCTTCTACAATGAAATAACTTGCTCAGTAGATAAAGAGAGAAATGCAGATATCATTTACCTTGATTTTATTAAGTTGTTTGGTGCTGTTTTCCACAACATTCTTGGGAAAAAGCAGATAAGATATCAACTGGACTGAAGGGCCCCAAAATGGGTGGAAAACCACATTAACTGCTGAGTTCAACAGGTGGCAGTTAATGGCTCAATATCAAACTTACTGGCTGTTAGGGTTGGAATTGATCACAAGGTGATAGTAGGTTCAATATTATTCAATATCTTTACAGAAGATGTGTTTAAAGGGATTGAATACACTCTCATCGAGTTCATGGGTGACACCAAACTGTGAGGAGAGGTATATGTTCTGCAAAAAAAAATCCATCATATGGACAGGATGAAGGACTGGGCACGCCGGGAATGATGTGAGTTTTAGCAAAGATAAATGTGCAGTCCTGGGCTTGGAACAGAACAATCCCAAGCAGCAGAACTGGCAGAGCTCTGACTGCAGTGTAGCTCCACTGAAAAGGAGATGGGTAGTTCCAGTGGACAGCAAGGTGAATGTGAGTCAGCAAAATGTCCTTGCAACAATGAAGGCAAACCATGGACTGGGATGCACCCAAGTAAGAGTCTGGCCAGAAGATCAAGGGATGTGATTATTCCACTCTACTTGGTGCTTGTTAGGCTCCTTAGGATATTAAGTCCAGCTAATGTTACCCACACTTCAAGTGAGAAACAAAAAATGGAGAGGGTCCAGTGAAGAAACACCAAGATGGTTATGCTATTGGATAACTTGACATGCGAGAAAAGATTGAAGTATTTGGATTTGTTCAGCCTAGAAAAGTGAAGTCTAAGGGGAAATCAGAGCTTTCTAATACTGCAGAGTTTAAGCACAAAGAAGATGGAGGTCCTCTCTTCACAAGGATGAATAAGACAAGATCCAATGAGCACAGATTGCTTGAGGGAAAATAGCAGCTGACATAAGAAAAAAAAATATCTTCACTGTGAGGACAATTTAACATTGAAATAGGTTACCCAGGGAAGTGGTGGAATATTCCTCACTGGAAATATTCAGGATTTGTCTTAGGCAGGGCCCTTGGTAATCTAATCAAAGGCCCTGCCTTCAACAGAAGTTTGGAAAAACTGTTTTCCAGAGGTCCCTTCCAACTTAGCCTTTTCTGTGATTCTGTGATTTTCTCTGTTCTCTCTTTTGTTTTCTAATTTTTCTAATCCTATTTCCACCTCATTTTGGCCCCAGCCTCAGTGTGTCCTCAGTAACTGTGGTCATTTTCTTTCCTCCTTCTAAAACCTAACTTCAACTTCAGTCTTTACTCCTTAATGGAAGCTCTTCTCTCCATGTTATGACTGCCATACATCCATTTACAAGAAGGATGCTTAGCCCTACTGCATTACCTCTAAGAAGGAATAGAAGGTAAGCAGAGGAAGGGGAGTCCCGATCTTGACTACAATACTTCTGCCAGTGGTAAAGACTTTTTTTTTTTTCTTTTTTTTTTTTTTTTCACCTGTACCTTGACTAGGAGAAAGCATCAGACAGGATGAATCAGAGGACCCCATGGAGTGGGCATTCAGTTTCAGTTCAACTTCACAGAATCTGTTCAGTCTTGTAGAAGACTTGTATGGACTGCTGATCAAGAAGGTTCTTTGTTTTGAAGAGGTGGTTGCCTGTGTGACCACAGCCTTTCTCTGACTTAAGCCCAAGTAGAAGGTTTGCAAACAAAAATGCTATGACTGCAACTGAAGGCAAAAGGCCAGATACATGTCAGAGGTGCAGGTGAGAAACCCAGCCAAGGAATCTCAGCCAGAGTGAAGAAAACTATCTGCAGTCTGGTGCTTTTGTCTCCCATACAATAAAGAATCCCCTATTAATATTCCCAGAGAGGCATAAGTCAAAGTAGAGAGGCAAAGATTAGGAGAACATTTTGTGTTCAGGCTTGTCTTTATCTTTGTAAAATCTTCTTGATTTTGAAGTTCATTATTTCTAATTACAATGTAAATTACATTATTTTAAAAGACATTATGGGATCACAACCACATCCTCAAATTACTTTTTATTTAGTGTAGGGAAATAATTGCTATATTATATTGTCCCCTCTATGGCAACCTGTGGTGTCCATCTTGTCCAGCTTTGAGCTCTTAAATTACTTATTAATTGTACCAGCTACCAGACTGAAATATCTGATTTACAGATGAAATGGAAAGAAATTCTCTCTCTTGTGTTATATATGTTATATGTTCAACAAAATTACACACATTCACACATACTCACACACACACACAAAAAAAAAAAACAACATATAAAGCCCAGTTATTAATATCAAAATATGTTCTTCTCAGTTTGCCAGTAAATTGAGATACTGAGCCTTCATCTGTAAAAATAAGGTTAATAGACAAGCAGCAGTCCAGTTTGTGCTCAGATTGGACAGGTACAGTATCCGAATTTTTAAGATTTTTGGCTACAATAGATACCAGTGTTGATTCCATTGAAAACTCTGTTATCATGAATAATGATCTGAAGTTCATCCAAAAGAAAAACTTTAAAAAGGCATTTGAACTAACAGTGCCTGAGATCACAGTACTAAGTTGCTTTTTCAGTGAATATTGTGTTAAATTCAAAGCTTCCATGCTCTGTGAGATTTACTGAAACTTTCTGAGAGACTGCTTCTCCCTGCATAGTCATAAGCATTTGCACAGCTGCTAAAGTTTTTTGGCAGCTATCCACAACTGTGGAACGACATCTGGAGTAAATCTAAGTGACCATAAATTTCAGTACCTTCACAATAAAACAGTGGAACACACTTCTCTCACCTAGCAGTACCAAAGCCAAAAAATAAGCCAATCAGTTCCTGCTGTTGGGAGAGGGACAGAAAGAAAAAACAGAGAACTTTTTGTCTTCTCTTTAGCAGAGGTGTAAGATGCTTTAATACACTGATAAAGATACAGAATATAAACTCAGATAACTAAACCGTGATCTGGGAAACGTGAGCCAAAGCCACAGGAGCTAACTCAATTCCAAAGATTCAGAAAATAAAACCTCATTTATATTAACTCTTAGGGGTGAAGGTTGGAATTTGAGCCTTCTTTTACAGACCATCTTTATTCAAAATAAACAGCATACTTTCCTAAGACAACCCTGTTTCTTAAAAAAAAAAAAAAAAAAAAAAGTAATAGATGATTATCGCATTTTTAATTGCACAGAAAAATATGCTCAGTAAACAATAAGATGGCTTGCCCTGTGCTGTGTGGTTTGCTGTTGGTTTGCTGTTGGATAACTTAGCATTTGGGAGATAATTACATTTTAAGTTTCCAAAGGGAATTTGAATCACATACTTATGAAATATATAATTTTATATATTTCATGAGACTTTTTTGATTAGGTTGACATTATACCAGTGTTTGAAATGGGCCTCAGAAGGTGAAATTGAGATGTTGAGAATGAGACTAAATGTATAATTTATAAACTCTACTTAATAAAGCATATGTTAAGTACAGCTGTGTGTGGAAAAGGTTATTTATAGTTTGATTTATTATATTAGAGTTCTTCTTAATAATAGAGTTATCTTACCATTGTAATTGAGCCTATCAGTCAAGATTAGGGACGACATTTTACATGTCTAAAAGAAGATGGCAAAGCAGAGCTATGAATCTGCAGTAGGCACCAAAGTTAGTATCACAATCAATACTATTGAACCACAGTATTTTCATAACTTGTATTTTCCCAATCATTTAAGTCTGGAAATAAGTTTTATGTCTGACCAAACCAGAATTGCCAGTCAGACCTCAGCGACCATCTATCTCTACTATTAACTCGTTTTTTTAATATGGATTTCAAATACAAGATTTTGAGTCAGCCAAGAGAAGATACTCAGTACACAAGGGCAGCTACATGTAGAGAAGTGTTATCTGAAGAACAATCTCTCTGCAAAAATGATCTCTATGTTGTTCAGGACAAGGCAAGCACATTACCTATGGAACTGCAGCATAACAGTTGTCAGCCAGGCCCTTAGATAGCCTCTCATAGCTCACAACAAACCCAGGTTATTGTAGATTTTGTGTTTTAAAGTATTATTACATTCTCAAAATTTGGATTGTTATACAAAAGAGCCAAGAGCATCACTATCTTAATTTCAGTGGGAATCATTTTAGAGATAGGAGACTGAGGCACAAATAACTTCAAATTCAGATTTTCAAAGGTAGGTAGTCATTTCTCATTTAATCCATAGAAGTAAGATTTCAACATCTTTATATATTTAGCAGAATAATTCTCCCAAATGTATATGTAAAGTTCCTGGCAAAAAAAAAAAATAATAAAATAAAATAAAAAATGTTGGTATTTAAGACTAGGACTCATCCATCATGAAATATTTATTCACAAATAAAATCAAAGTAATACTAGGGTCAGGAAAAAAAATATGGGGAGTTGGTGTAGAGAGAAAAAGGGTAAGTAAGCTTGTAGTGGAAGAAAGAGGCAAATAATGCATACATATTTCTTGTTTCACTGTTCTGGAGCAGTACCATCAGCTTTAAATGTACTGAAATGGAATGAATAAGAAAGTGTCCTGGTTTCAGCCAGGATGGAGTTAATCTTCCTTCTAGTAGCAGGTATGGTGCTGTGTTTTGGACGTAGAATGAGAATAATGTTGACAACACACTGATGTTTAAATTGTTGCAGAGCAGTGCTTACGCTAAGCCAAGGACTTTTCAGCTTCTGACAGTGTCCTGCCAGTGGGCAGGCAGGGGGTGCAGCAGAAGCTGGGAGGGGACAGAACCAGGACAGCTGACCCAAACTGGCCAAAGTGTCCATACCATGTGACATCATGATGAACAATTAATATGGGGCAGCTAGCTGGGGCGGGGAGACTGACTGCTTGGGCATCGATCAATGGGTGGTGAGCAATCGCATTGTGCATCACTTGTTTTGTACACATTATTAGTAGTAGTACTATTATTATTATTATTGGCCTTTCTTTTCTGTCCTAATAAACTGTCTCCATCTCAACCCACAGGCTTCATTTTTCTGATTCTCTCCCCCATCCCAGAGAGGGAGTGGGGAGGGGGAGTAAGCAGCTCTGTAGTGCTTGGCTGCCAGACGGGTTAAACTGCAACAGGAGTTGATGAGATGTGAAAAGTAGTCTACCACATTGCATAGGTTTTGTAAAACATAGGAGAAGAAGAAGTTTCCAGTAAAACCACTGCTGGTTTTGCTTTTCCTATTCTTTTACTTTGAGATAAAGATTAGAAAATGTCATTGCAAAAAAAGTGATATAATACTATAAGAACAACAGGAAAATTGAAGACTGTTCATTATTTTTGATTGACTTCACAGGAAAAGAATTGTGGATTTATTATTCTTTTCTTTTCTTTTCTTTTCTTTTCTTTTCTTTTCTTTTCTTTTCTTTTCTTTTCTTTTCTTTTCTTTTCTTTTCTTTTCTTTTCTTTTCTTTTCTTTTCTTTTCTTTTCTTTTCTTTTCTTTTCTTTTCTTTTCTTTTCTTTTCTTTTCTTTTCTTTTCTTTTCTTTTCTTTTCTTTTCTTTTCTTTTCTTTTCTTTTCTTTTCTTTTCTTTTCTTTTCTTTTCTTTTTTTTTCTTTTCTTTTCTTTTCTTTTCTTTTCTTTTCTTTTCTTTTCTTTTCTTTTCTTTTCTTTTCTTTTCTTTTCTTTTCTTTTCTTTTCTTTTCTTTTCTTTTCTTTTCTTTTCTTTTCTTTTCTTTTCTTTTCTTTTCTTTTCTTTTCTTTTCTTTCTTTTCTTTCTTTTCTTTTCTTTTCTTTTCTTTTCTTTTCTTTTCTTTTCTTTTCTTTTCTTTTCTTTTCTTTTCTTTTCTTTTCTTTTCTTTTCTTTTCTTTTCTTTTCTTTTCTTTTCTTTTCTATTTTCCTTATTATTTCTCTCCTGCACTGCTTTCATGTAGTTAAGTATATGTAATATTAGAGCAATAGAATCTCAAAACAGAACACTGTTTTTCAGCTTCTTTCAGTGTGGTCAGCTGCATGAAAGGTGAAGATGATCGTAGAACAAGAGAGTTTTAATTATGTGTAGTAAAGTGATTCACACCTTTAGCAAAACATAGTAGGATCTACATTTAACAGCAACAACCTGTTTTTTGTTTGTACTTTTTTTTTTTTTTTTTTTTACATATGTTTGTAGTGAAAGTGTAAAACCCATCAAGCTCTGGAAATATTAAGAGCTTAAAAAAGGTGACTGTGGAAAATAGAATTATGACTGAAGTGAAAAAAACCTTTGCCCTCTTACACTAGTATTCTCACTACTGCTTATGCCACTGGTGGTGTAAGAGACCTTTTGCTTTTTGTATTGATCCCCTGACCTTCCCTGATGGAGTAGATGCATAGCAGAAAACCTCAACAGCATTAGCAAAAACCTAAATTCTGATAGGATAGGATTTATGAGATAATTAGGAGAATTAGTGAAACTAGTGACTCCTTCTCTACAATAGTTTCCTCTTCATGTAAGATTCAGTCTCTTTCCTACTGCTATTTTCATGCTTATGTTTTGTTTCATTACTACATCCAAATAATGAATTACTTACTGATTTGAATACAGTGTGATACATAAATTCCTCCATGTTACCTGTTTGAAAGACCCGTGCTCCTTGTCTTGATCCAAAAAAACACAAAGGTCCTTGCCTTCTCCACCTCTCCAGGATCATATCTTTTCTATGTTATGAGGTTTGTCAATGAATGTATATGAAAAATTTGGGGTCAGTATATGTTTATGATTTACCTAGCACTGTAAATCATACAACTCCTTCATTAACCTCCTTCATATTTTTTTCCTTCTTCTTGTATTGACTGGACATCTGTACTGCTACTGGAATTAGAGTAATAATTAAATATTTATACAGAAGACTTCAGTATGTATGAAAGATGCTACATATTTCTGGACTAGCACTCAGCAAAACATTAGTTGAAGGCCTATTTTAAATAACTTTTCTATGTGTTGTCTCCCCTACCCCCCCCCACCGCCCGGTACTGGATTGTGCTTTACCCTCAAAAGGCAACAACAAGCTTAACTAACCTAAAATATTGTAGTTCTGTTATACAGAGGACTTGAGCATTTGTCACTTGCTGCAGAACAGTAATAATAAATAATAAATAATAATAATAATAATAATAATAATAATAATAATAATAATAATAAATTTCAATAAACTATGGATGGAGAAAGGAGAAAGGCTGGTGGAAGGGTTGATGTTGATCAATAGGTTTTCTATCTACCACTTGTTTTATGGATTGTGGAGCTGAAAGATACTCTTCTGCATCCCAGAACAGGGAAAAATATATTTCCTTACTACCTGAAATTATTTCAGGAAACACATTTTTCTTGTTGTACTAGTTATGGTACTTTTATCCAACACATTTTCTATCTGGTAAATTATATTTTGTCTACTTAACATCTCCTTCAGTTTTAATTGAATGAAATGCCAAACTGCACGTAGTATGCATGTAGTAAGCAGTTAAAGAATTACCATTATTCTGTGCAAGTACTGAAATAATTTCAGAAATGGATAGAATATTTCTTATTTATAAATTCTAATGCTGGCGAAGTGCTCTCAAGTTTTTGAGAATAAAGAGTTCTATGCAAGATATCTGATAAACATATAGCAAAATTAATTTAAAATTTTTGAGAAAACAAATTTGGATTACTACTTTTTGTTTGTTTGTTTGTTTGTTTTTAACTCCAGGGTATGGGACCACTCATTGCAATTGACTGATTGCCCTTAACAATACTGCTGCTACTTAATACTAAATATGTGATTTAAATGAACTATTTGGGAAGTGAGTTATGACTTCCCATATCTTATCTAAATATTGTTGAAATTATCTAAATAATTATCTAAATCTTGTTGAAATTAAAAGTCTATGGATAAAACTTATATGAAAATGGGTTGTGTAAGTGACTGTCAGATATTTCATTTTTATAATTCAGGATGGAATAAATTAATTTGAATAGAAATTTGGGGAGGTTTGGTTGGTTGGTTGATTGATTGGTTGGTTGGTTGGTTGGTTTGCTTAGTTTTGCTGAAAAATGCATTCTAACCCTTATAGTAGTTTTTAATTTTAGGCAGAATTTAAATGTTATGTTATTATAAATAACTGTCTAAAAGTAGACATAAAAATCATTTAAAAAGTGTTTTTTTTATAAACTTAATTCTGTAGAAGAGGATTATATTTTATATCTGTATTTATTTAAATTAGTCTTTTGAAATAGAATGGAAGAATACTGTGCTTCATGTATGGCATATTTTTTTCATAGTTCCATGCAGCCTCCATTAAAATGAATAGAGAGTTGATTCCTTCAAGAAAATTTAGGCATACTGGACAGGTTTAGCTGAACATATTCATCATTTGGCATCAAAGTGGTTAGTTGTACTTGTAGTTAGTGTAGATGTAATGAAGTTTCAAAGTTAATGCTTTGAAGTTAACACCTCATTAAAATCAGTGGACAACGTTTACACCTCTTTTGCCAATTTTGCAGTATTTGGGGCTGCCGACTGAATAAATACAATGATATACATTGTGGAGTCTATTTTAAATGGGAAGAGCTAGAAATAGAAAATAATGCCTTTAAGTTACTGAGCAAATTCTTGAGACATAAAGGTCAGTCTTTATTCATATTCATGGTAATGTGACTCACATTATTTAAAATAAGATGCATTTAGCCAATAAATAATAAAGATTTGGATTTGGAGTTTTTGTTTGTTTGCTTGTTTGTTCTCTGTGGCAAAGGGGAGTACATCTAAGGATGTGTAAGGAGAGAAAAGAATAAGAAGTTTTCTGTGACTGTGGCAAGTCTTGGATCCAAAACACCAGCCTTCTCATTGAACTTTTTAAGCTTAAAGTGTTTGATCATTAGACTTTGGAGAAGTATGAATAATAATCATCATTTAACAAAATTAATTTGCTGCTGCATGAGATTATTTGGAGACTATCACTGCTTCTTCCAAATGAATGCATATTTTTCTCATGTAACTCAAGGAATAATTCCACTGGCATAGAGCAGTGGAGCATCATAATCTTGACTATCTGTTCTTTTGAGTGGTGGTGTTTTTCTTGTTGTTGTCTGTTCATTTTCCTATAAATATTTGAAAGAAGGTTTCATTTGTGAGATTATAAAATGCCCATAATTTTGAGATCCAGAATTATGGTGGCAGTGCTATTATAAAGGTTACATGCTAAGATGCTGAAAGAAATCGGTTCTGATAGAAAATATAAATTGCCAAAAATGTTCACCATGAAATAAAACTTCAGTTAAAGCAGAAAGGTTAAGACAAACTTAAGAAAAATGGTAACTTAATACACGATAAACCCCATTATATAATAGTTGGTCAAAATTGTGCCAGTATCTGTTTATTGAGTGAAAATTGAGGAACTTGGAGATACTGGAATGACAAGAAACACATAAAGGAACCACAGAAAAGGGGAAATTCCAAGAGCTTAATAACACTACTGGAAAAATGCCAAAGATGGATTTATAAACCTTCTATCTGCAGGCTAAAGGAATTATTCCAAGGAGCTTTAGGTAGCAATGTATGCATTGGATCATATTTAACTATGTGATTTTCTTGTGGGTAAATGTTTTCATGAGCACTATTAGAATGTTTTACAAGTAAAGTAAATGTATGAGGGCAGTATAATTTATTTTCTAATGAGGGATCAAGTAGTTTATTTCTATTGTACATGTTATTACAGTGACTGTTACATGCTGTGGGAGAGCTGCATGATGAGCAGTCACATTTTGCTAACACATCTTAGATGATAAACAGATGGAGACTATGGAGACATTCCATGTTAGGACATACAGCACAGATTATTGCACAAACATAATTAGCATAAATTACTATTTAAAAGCTTTGGGATTTTTTAATAGCCTCCTCCTCTGCCCCTTAACTGTCATGACCTGGGCAGCTTGTGTCTTCAAGAGCAGCTAGAATTGTGATGGGAGGATGAAGCTCTAAAGGCTTAGAAATTTAGTTTGGAGAAATACCAGGAAGTTTGGATACTAATCTCAGATTTATTCAAACTAGTCCTTGGAGGTCTCTCTCCTTCCTCTTCCACATCTTTCTTCCTTCTCCTCCCAAGACTGACTATATCCTTTTCTTTTCTTTTCTTTTCTTTTCTTTTCTTTTCTTTTCTTTTCTTTTCTTTTCTTTTCTTTTCTTTTCTTTTCTTTTCTTTTCTTTTCTTTTCTTTTCTTTTCTTTTCTTTTCTTTTCTTTTCTTTTCTTTTCTTTTCTTTTCTTTTCTTTTCTTTTCTTTTCTTTTCTTTTCTTTTCTTTTCTTTTCTTTTCTTTTCTTTTCTTTTCTTTTCTTTTCTTTTCTTTTCTTTTTTCATGTTTCATGCTTGCACTGACACCGTCCTTTCATGCTACTCTTGGAAACTTCACATCTGGTATTGCTTTATGCTGCCTGTTATTATAAAATCACATATTATGGGATATCCCTGAATCAAGGATTTCTTGAGAAGTTTTAGCTACTTGCCCTAGAAAAGCCTCAGAACTGGTGAGATTTCAAATGGAAAAAAAGTGAAACAAAATGTTCAGGCCCATTAACTCAATTTGACATAAACTTTTCTGTACATTTTAAGGCAAAAAAGGGACCATGATACCTCCAGTGTAATCCCCTGTGTAAAGCAAGTTCTAGATTTTTACTTAGTTATTGCTGCATTGAACACAACAATTTGAATTTCCCAGCAAAGCAGCACATCTTCACCAAAATACAGCGTGCGTGCACAACCTCCCCCCCCCCCCAAAAAAAAAAAAAAAGAAGCAACAAGAATTAAGTTATTAATCTATTTTGATCCATTTCCCTCATCAGTGAGGGAACTGAGGGAACTTAATTCTTTTTTTTTTTTAATTTGCCCCTGTTCAGAGTAGTTAAATAAATAAATATTTATAATAATTACCCTTATCCTAAATATTTATAATATTTATCCCTAGCTTTTCATTGCCAGATTGCAAAGACCTTAAGAGTCTATTCTTTCTACCCATGAAAGTAAAACCCATAAAGTTACAAAGTATCCTGGGTCTCTCTCTTTTTTTTTTTTTTTTTGGGGGGGGTGGGGCGGGGTGATATGAGGTTATTTAAGTCTCCCACGTGTGACTTTTTTCTCCAGACATTGAATCATTTTTATTCTGTACCCTTTCAAAGTTTTCAATATTTTTTTTTTGAAAATGCTGACTGGAACAACAAAGATAAAATTGCTTCTCTAATCCTACTCAACATTCTCCCTTTAGATGTCAACAGATCAGCCTGTCACTTTTTGCCACAGCATTTAGCTGGAGGCTTATATTGGATTACTTGTCAATGGTGAACACTTTGTTGTTTTTTTTTTTTGTATTTTTTTTTTTTCCCAGTGGACAGTTTATGATTCTCTTGAAATGGGACCCAAATTTGGTGACGTCTTGAGGTGGGACTATGTTCACTTTTCTCCTTCCCCTAAAAACTGGAAACTCAGAATCACAAATGTAAATAAAAGACACATATATAAATAGAAGGCTCAAAAATCAGTTCGTTCTTAAAAGAAAGTTGGCAGACACAGGAGAAAATAGATGAACATTCTTTTCCTCTCTTTTGCTCTCCCATAAAAATGTTCATGCACATCTTTTCTACAATACATACACTATGTGTTATCACTACAGCAAACTGAAATTATCAACTTTGACTTTATTAAAGTCTGCCCTATTTTAAGTCCATTCCTGTAAATACATTTTTGACTTTTGCTATATTAGAATGTACATTTTCTGAATCAAGTTCAGTCATCAAGTGATACAGATCACTTTCTATGAGTGTCTGTCTTCATTATTTACTACTGTGCCAATCTTTGTGCCATCCCATACATTTTATCAGCACTGATTTTATATTTGCTTCCCAGGCAATTGAATATTGAAGGGTGTCAGGCCTAATATGAACCTCTACTGAAACTCTTAGAAACAGCCTTAGTTGATTAGGATTGCTCACTACCTACTACTTACAAGAATGTCAGCCCATTCTACATCCATTTGAGTTCAACTCATCTTGATGAATGTGTTAAGTAGCATTAGGAAGCAAACATTAAATATATGTATTTATGAATATATGTAAATAATTTCTAGACACATTAGTGTTCAAGAAAATGAAGGGTTAATTATGCAGCTGAAAAAATATGGAGAGCTTCATGGAATGGATATTCTTCTGGATCTGTCTTGGTCTGAGACACTTGTAGGCTATCCGTCAACCAGTGCTACCAACATGTCATGGAGACACAACACAGATCATAGTACATACGTTTGAACTGTATGAGGTAGAAGAAAAAACTCTTTTAACTCTTACAGATGACCTAGTTAAGTATAGTTGATAGAACATACATTCCATAGTAAGATAACATTTTTAATAAGCAAATATTCTCAAAGCCTCTTATCTAAACAAATTATAGTAAAAGTCTTTTTTTTTTTTTTTTCAGTGAAGTTAATTAAAATAATTACTTAATACAAGGGAGAACTCTAGGACTGATTTCTTGATTAATTACCTTCCCATGTTTTTCAGGTACTGATGATATATTGGGTAACAAATATCACAATATTAAGTACAAGCTTATTACTGAAAATACCCGAGGAAAAAAAAAAAAAAAAGAAAACTATGAAAAGGACATATCAATAGCCAAATGATTTGTTTTCAAATCTTAAATTTTAAAATGCTTTTCTGTATGGATAATTTGATATTATCTTAACTTTTATTTCAAGGACAATAGTATTGATCCAAAATCATTTTGATATCTTATAAGATCATATAACCCTTATCAAAATGATACTGCCTGTTAGATACAATCTGATGCACTATGCAGAAAGGTTTTGAGGAAAGCGCAGAATATTTTTTTCCAATGAGGGATTTGATAGCCACAAAGTGATTTGGACTTTGGCCAGAATGCTGTAGTTAATAGCCATTCTTTTGTGAAAAGTGTCATGGGATTTTTAATCACGAGCTAGTAAAGAAGGGCTGATCTTTACGTGTCTTGCAAAGGACAATTTCATGAAATGGGTAAAGGGTTTTATTTACTTTTACTGAAACAATTTGTACACAAATGGCTCTCTGGCACCTGAACATTATATATAGCATTTTACCTATTAGAAAAATCAAACAGCAAATGATCTTTCATTTTCTTTTTTCTCTTATCTCTATCTCAAAATATATTAAAATGTAGATATATATTTAATAAATTGATTGCAAGTATATCTTAGTAACAGATTTGTGGAATGATAGACCTGTATACATGCCTATGGCAAAATAGACACATGGAAAAAATTTAAAAAATTGTGATTGTGCTTTGTTTGTTTGTTTGTTTTGTTTTCTTTGTTTTGTTTTTATACATTATATTTTAAATATTATTTAAATAATTAAAATGAAAATCAGATTAATATGCTACACCTTATGTTAGAGATTGATAGTTTTGTTTTGGATATGGCATTCCTGCAGATGACAAGTTATGCCTGTGACTATACAACTATGTTAATCTTGTGGCTATACAACTGCTCTGTGGCCAGTACTAACGCTGGAAATACACTAAGCAAAATCAGTTTTCTCCATTGTTGCAAAAGGAGATAAATGTGGATCTCCTTTATGTTTCACTTTCATTCCCTTATCCTTGAAGATTGTCTATGGACTTCCTTTAGGCTATAGATATTGTATGAAGTGAAGTGTTATTCCCTCTCCCCTCTTTTTAGTTTCTGTCTGTTTTCCAATATCCTTTGGTTTAGGAAGAAGGTCTGATTTTATGCATGTTCCCTGCTACTTGAAGGCCCTACCTTCTGATCTTTTCTGTGTAGTTTCTCTTCCTCCCTCTCTTGGCTTGTTCCACTTCACTAGGTGAAGAGCAAAAGCGGAAAAAGCAGAGGTTTCCACTCAGTTGTAAGGTAGGATGCACCCTGTACACTGAGCAGAGAGATTTTCAACCAGTTTGTGGTGCCCCAAGCAAGACTAGTTAATAGTGCCCTGGATGAGGTCAGAGTTGGTTTAAAAGAGCGTTTCAGAACCAAAAATGAAAGCTTTTTTTTCTCTGTTCAGAGGAAAGACAACCATTAGACGTACATCCCAGTGTCACATTGTTAGGCAGAGATGTTATTAGCATCACTGATGTGCAAGTGTAGCAAGCCAGAGGCGCAAAAATGCTTCCATGTGTTTAAAGTGTAGACACTTGGGCAATGCCAGTGGACATTTTACATTTAAAGGGGCAGAAGTGACTTTCTGTGGTAGACAAATGAGCTCAAAGAATACTTGCCCCTATCAGTGCCCCTTCCACTTTGGTATCCCATGTGGACACTTGTTTAGAGTTCCCCTAAGGCTGACCCTGCAGCTAGAGTGTGTACAGAACAAGATTGCCTACTGTATGAGAAGGAGGAGCAGAGGGTTCAGGCCCCTAATCAGCAATGACATTTCTGTTTCCTGACACTGCAGAATGAGGAACAAGGGGTCATTCAACATAGGAAACTCAAATGCAAACCTGCCAATTAAGGGAAACATAGTTAGAAGGAATGTCACAAGTAAGGAGATACAAACACACAGGAAGAACAAAGGCATTTTTTAAAGATAAGTGAAGAAATAATCAAGAACTGCTGCTCTAGGTAAGATAAAACAAAATAAAATAAAATAAAATAAAATAAAATAAAATAAATAAATTAAAATAAAATAAATAAAATAAAATAAAATAAAATAAAATAAAATAAAATAAAATAATAAAATAAAATAAAATAAAATAAATAAAATAAAATAAAATAAAATAAAATAAAGCAAAATATCTCAGCACACACTGCACAAATAGTTTTAAAATATATAAGATGCCTTAAAAGAAAGTCAGAAAAATGAAGCTGCTAGTTATTAGGTTAAACAAAACAGAGAAGAGACATGATATGGTACATACAAAAATTGATTATAAATGGTGGAGCCTTAAAAAAAATAAAAATTGATGAGAATTCACTCTCCAACATTATTTCTCTATAAAGATAAGCAAGGTAAGATGAGCTTTAAATACTTTAAAATGAATTGAAATTGTGATTTTTTAAAAAAATATTTTGTAAACATTTGCACTTGAAGAATTTAAGGGGGGGATATTATTTATTATTATCTTATTATTATTATGTTTAAGTTTATTACTTTTATTTATTTATTTTAAGCTACTATTCTCTCCTTCCCCTTTTCCTGCACTTTCAACATACTAGTGAGAGTTGTTTCTTATTGTGAATTTAATCAAAATAAGAAGAAACTTTTGGACAAGTCACTTAGCCAAGCAATTCTTAGTTCATGACAGTGGACAAAGACTACATGAAACACACATTTAGAGTAGACAGTAGTAGAAACTCACTAGCTGTTGAAATAATTACAAACCTACCTTAAAGAACTTTTGTGCCTTAGAGATATTCATCCCACTTACAATGATATTTGAATGTTAATAATTTTATATTCAAATTATATATATATATATACATACTTGGAAAGCTTGAAGGAATTGACTAAAAATAGGGAATGTGAATTTTAGGAATTTGAAATACAAATTTAATAGTTTTTGATGTACAATTTTGTAATGTTATTCTGTATCCTGCATTCACAGGTGTCCTAAAATTCTTCTGGTTCTACCATCTGCCAGGCATATACTGGTGATGGAACACAGTCCCACAAAAACAGCAGTAATGTATTATTTTAGTCTTCTTTTTCCCAGTGGGAAGCTTCCATGAATAAGGCCTGATACCACTGCTAGCAGAAGATCTAACACTCCAGATCAGGGAATTATGACAGTGATTGGTTCCAAGGCAGTCGCATGTTGCCGTGGAACAGGGGATTGTGGCTGGCAGGTGCTTTTCTGTATCGAGGCCGATCGAGGCAGTTGAGGGAGATGCCAGGATCTGTAAGTCCTCGCAGAAAGGGCAGAGTATCCCTCACCACTCTGGAGACCAGCTCACCTACTGGCTACCTCCCAGACAGCAAACCCAACCATGGTCACCACCAGGCAGCAAGTGTTCACTGAAATGCTCGCCAAAAAGACTGTGGCAACCCAGACCGAGTGCCTGCCCAGAGATGCAGCTGTTCAGGTCTCTGGCTGCAGGGAGTGTACGAGCCTGTCACTGACAATGGTGGTTGACAGAGATACTACCTGCTTGAGGTGTGAGCAGGTGGAGGATCTGATCAGCCTGGTGGAAAAGCATAAGGAGGAGGTGGAGAGATTAAGAACTATTAGGGAGTGTGAGCAGGAGCTAGACCAGTGGAGTCACTCCCTGCCATGCCTGAGAGAAAGGCACTGGGGCAACACACCCCAGATAGTGGTGGACCCCCTGTCCTGTTGCTGTCGGTCAGAGGGAGGGGACCTGAGAGATGGAGAGGAATGGAAACAGGTCCCTGCTCGGCATTGCAGGCAAGCCCCCTCCCTACCCGCCTCACCTCCCCAGGTGCCCTTACATAATAGGTTTGAGGCCCTGGAGCTCAAGGGGTAGAGTGTTGAGGATGTGGGGGACAGTCAACACAGGAGACTGTCTAGGGCAAGGAAGTTGACTCAATACTTCAGGACTTCCTCCACTAAGAAGGAAAGAAAGGTAATTGTTGTAGGTGACTCCCTTCTGAGGGGAACAGAGGGCCCCACAGTCAGCCAGACACTACCTGTAGGGAGGTCTGCTGCCTACCTGGGGCCCAGGTCAGGGACATTACAAGGAAACTTCCTGACCTTTTTCACCCCTCCAATTATTACCCATTAGTGATAAGTCAGTCTGACGGTGATGAAATTGCTGAGAGAAGCCTGAAGGCTATCAAAAGGGACTTCAGGGGATTGGGGCAGTTACTGGATGGAGTGGGTGCGCAGGTGGTGTTTTCTTTTATCCCTACAGTGGTAGGGAGGGATACTGAGCAGACCTGGAAAGCCCAGCTGATTGATACATGGCTAAGAGGCTGGTGCCGTCATAGGAATTTTGGGTTTTTGGATCATGGGGAGGTTTACTTGGCACCTGGCCTGATGGCTGCCAATAGGACCCACCTCTCCCAAAGGGGGAAACAGACTCTAGCCCAGGAGCTGGAAGGGCTCATCAAGAGGGCTTTAAACTAAGTATGAAGGGGGATGGGGGGAAATAAGGCTCAATAGAGATGAGCCTGGGGGAGTAGTCCCAGGGTTGAGGGTGGGGGCAATGGTGTAACTCAAGTGCATCCTACACCAATGCACGCAGCATGGACAACAGAGGAGCTGGAAGCCGTTGTGCAGCAGGCAAGCTATGACCTAGCTGCCATCACTGAAACATGGTGGGACCACTCCCATGACTGGAGTCCTGCAATGGACAGCTACAAGCTCTTCAGAAGGGACAGTCAACTAAGGAGGGGCAGTGGCATGTCTCTCTACATTAGAGAGTGTTTCAATGCAGTTGAGATTGGGGGTGGGAATGAAAAGTTAGAGTTCTTGTGGATAAGGAGCAGGGGGTTGGCCAACAAGGCAGATATCCTGGTAGGGGTCTGTTATAGACCGCCAAACCAGGATGAAGAGATAGATGAGGCATTCTATAAGCAGTCGGTGGAAGTTGCTCAATCACCAGCACTTGTCCTCATGGGTGACTTTAACTTCCCGGACATGCTGGAAATACAATACAGCCCTGAGGAAGCAGTCTAGGAGGTTCCTAGATTGCATGGAAGACAGCTTCCTGACTCATCTGGTTAGTAAGCCTACCAGAAGGGGTGCCCTGCTAGACCTGCTGTTCACGAACAGAGAAGGATTGGTGGGAGATGTAGTGGTAGGGAGTTGTCTTGGCCAGAGTGACCATGACATGGTAGAGTTCTATATTCTTGGTGAAGTTAGGAGGGGAATAAGTAAAACTGCTACCTTGAATTTCTGGATGGCAGACTTTGAATTGTTCAGGACACTGGTAGGGAGGATCCCTTCGGACTCAGTCCTGAAGAGCAGAGGGGTCCAGGAAGGCCGGATTCTCCTCAAGAAGGAAGTTTTAAAGGTTCAGGAGTAGGCTGTCCCTGCATGCCGTAAGATGAGCTGTCAGGGAAGAAGACCAACATGGCTGAACTTGGAACTTTTGCTGTGTGTCTGGGAGAAAAAGAGAGTTTATGTCCAGTGGAAGAAGGGGCAGGAAACTCAGGGAGAGTACAAGGAAATTGCCAGCATATGCAGAGAAAAAATCAGGAAGTCCAAAGCTTAGCACAAGCTCAACCTGCCCAATATGGTTAAGGAAATGGTTAACAAAAAATGTTTTTATAAATATATTAGTGGCAAGAGGAGGGCCAAAGAGAATCTCCATTCTTTACCAGACGCAGGAGGGAACATGACTACAGAGAATAAGGAAAAGGTTGAGGTTCTTAATGCCTTCTTTACCTTTGTCTTTACTAGCCAGACCACTTATCCTCGGGGTACTCAGCCTCCCGACCTGGAAGTCTGGGATGAGGAGCAGAAGAACCCCCCACACACAGTTCAGGTGGAAACAGTTAGAGATTGCTGCTCCACCTGGCTTGTCAGAAGTCCATGGGGCCAGATGGGATCTACACAAGGGTGCTGAGGGAGTTGGCAGATGTGATTGCTGGGCTGCTTTCCATCACCTATCAGCAGTCTTGGTCATCTGGAGAGATCCCGGATGACTGGTGGCTTGCTAATTTGACGCCCTTCTATAAAAGGAGTCATAAGGAGGACCTGGGGAACTACAGGCCTGTCAGCCTGACCTGGGTGCCAGGAAAGGTGATGGAACAGGTCATCTTGAATACAATTATGCAATGTATGCGGGACAACCAGGGGATCAGGCCCAGCCAGCATGGGTTCATGAAAGGCAAATCCTGCCTGACCAACATCATCTTCTTCTATGACAGAGTGACCCGCCTGGTGGATGAGGGAAAGCCTATTGACGTAGTCTACCTAGACTTCATCAAGGCCTTTGACATGGTCTCCCATAGTATTCTCCTGGAGAAACTGGCAACCCATGGCTTTGACAGGTGCACTCTTTGCTGAGTTAAAAACTGGCTGGATTACCTGGCCCAGAGAGTAGTGGTGAACAGAGTGAAATCCAGCCGGTGACCAGTCACCAGTGGTGTTCCCCAGGGGTCAGCGTTGGGCCCCACCCTCTTTAATATCTTTATTGATGATTTGGATGAGGGATTTGAGTGCACCCTCAGTAAGTTTGCAGATGACACCAAGTTGGGGGGAAGCGTTGATCTGCTGGATGTAGGAAGACCCTGCAGAGAGACATGGACAGGATGGGTCGATGGGCAGAGGCCAGTGGGATGAGGTTCAACATGGCTAGGTGCCACTTTGACCACAACAACACCATGCAGCGCTACGGGCTTGGGGCAGAGTGGCTCACAAGCTGTGCAGAAGAAAAGGACCCGAGTGTTCTGACTGATGCTCGCTTGAACATGAGCCGTCAGTGTGCCCAGGCGGCCAAGAAGGCCAACGGCATCCTGGCTTGTATCAGGAACAGTGAAGCCTGCAGGACCAGGGAGGCGATCGTTCCCATGTCCTCTGCTCTGGCGAGGCCACATCTCAAGAACTGTGTTCAGTTTGGGGCCCCTCACTACAAGAAGGACATCAAGGCCCTGGAAGTTGTGGGGAGCTGGGGGTTGGCCTCTTCTCACAGATAACTAGGGATAGGACTACAGGGAATGGCCTCAAGTTGCAACAGGGGATGTTATGTTTAGAAATTAGGAGACATTTCTACTCAGAAAGAGTAGCCCGGCATTGGAACGGGTTGCCCAGGGAAGTGGTGGCATCACTGTCCCTGGGAGTGTTCAAGGAAAGGTTGGGTGTGGTGCTTAGGGACATGGTTTAGTGTGTGACATTGGTAGTAGGGTGATGGTTGGACCAGATGATCTTGAAGGTGTTTTCCAACCTTAATGGTTCTATGATTCTATGATTCTATGTTATAGTACTTCTTTCAGAGACTAAGTAGGGGGAAAAAAGAAAAAAGAAGAGAAGAAAAAAAAAAAGAAGAAAAAGAAAATACGTCCAAAATAGGTATTCCTTCCATTTATTTATTGTGGCTGTGTAGAATGCTACTGGACTTAAGGGGAATTTTTTGGGTTTTAAGATATACAAATGCAATTAAGACTCTTACATTTGAATTGCTCCTTTTTCTCTTCTAGAAGACCCAATGATGAGCATACAATGGAGGTGATTCTACATATCTCAACAAGATGTGGTCAACTACTTAAACCTGTAACAAGTGTATGAGCTCTTTGCATCTTTGTCTGAGCCCAAGTACATAATTCAAGTATTCTACTTTATAATGGCTACAGATACCTCAATAATGTTCTATTCAACTGGTATTTTTTGTTACTAGAGGAAGTGTAGTTAAGCAGAACCCTACAGTTAAAAATTAATAAGATGTTTCTCCTCTCATTCATATCCCTTTTCAAATGCTACATTGTTGTCAGAATTGTTGAACAGAATCATAGAATCATAGAATCAATTAGGTTAGAAAAGATCTCCAAGATCATCAAGTCCAACTGTTAACCTAGCACTTCCAAATTTACCACTGAACCATGTCCCTAAGCACCACATATACGTGACTTTTATATACCTCCAGGGGTGAGGACTTAACCACTTCCCTGGATAGCCTGTTCTAATGCTTCACAACCCTTTCAGTAAAGAAATTTCTCCTAATATCAAACTTAAACCTCCACTGGTGCAACCTGAGGACATTTCCTCTTGTCCTATTGCTTGTTGCTAGGGAAAAGAGACAGAAGAGACAGACCCCCACCCCCCTACAACCTTCTTTGAGGTAGTTGTTGAGAACACTAACATGTCCTCTGAGGCTTTTTTTTCTTTAGGCTAAATAACCCCACTTCCAACAGCTGCTCCTCAAAAGACTTGTTCTCTAGATCCTTCACCAGCTTCATTGCCCTCCTGTGGACATGCTCAAGCACCTCGATGTCCTTGTAGTGAGGAGCCGAAAACTGAACACAGTATTCAAGGTGCAGCCTCACCAGAGCTGAGTACAGATGAACAATCACTTCCCTAGTCCTGCTTGCCATACTATTTCTGATACAAGCCAGGTTATTGTTGGCCTTCTTGGCCACCTGAGCACTAATGCCCCCAGGTCCCTTTCTACCAGGCAGTTTTCCAGCCACTCCTTCCCCAGCCTGTAGCATTGCATGGGGTTGTTGCACTCCAAGTGCAGAACCTGACACTTAGCCTTGTTGAACCTCAGACGACTAGGCTTGGCCCACTCATCTAGCCTATCGAGATCCTTCTGTAGAGCCTTCCTACCCTTGAGCAGATCAACGCTCATGCCTAAATGGGTGTCATCTGCAAACTTACTGAGGGTGTGCTTGATTCCCTCATCCAGATCATTGGTAAAGATACTAAAGAGAACTGGACCCGGTAATGGGCCCTAGAAAACACCAGTTGTGACTGGCCATCATCTGGATTTAACTCCATTCACCATGACTGTTTGGACCCAGCCACACAGCCATTTTTTTAAACCCATCAAAAATGCTTCCATCCAAGCCATGAAGAGCCAGTTTCTCCAGGAGAATGCTGTGGGAATCAGTGTCAAAAGCTTTTCTGAAGCCTAGGTAGATGATATCCACAGCTTTTCCCTTATTCACTAAGCAGGTCACCTAGTCATAGAAGAATATCAGGAGATCATACAGAAATCCTGGCTATTGTCCTCACAAGAGAAGAGTTTCTGAGGAACTGTTGCTTCTTCTTTCCAGAGTACATATGCATAATGACATTACAAAAGCTGAAGATTTAATTAAATGTCATTTTCTGAAAACCTGTATGCATTACTATGGAGATAATGAAGGTGTTCCGATTTGCATTGACCTGAATATGTTACAAAATTTTCTGCTACTATTCATGCAGACTTTTTTTCTGATTAATGATTGAGTAAAACTTTGTCACCTTATTATGTTATAAAGAACAATTATAGGAAATCCTTTATTTTTACTTTTAAAGTGAAAAAATTTGTAAAATTTTTAAAACATATTGTGTCTCCTAATACAGAACCAAAAACGTGAAATGTACTTCCTGATGTTACAATTCATTCAGCGTTTTTACAAAATGGCATGTATACATTGATGTAACAGAAATTAGCTTGGTAGAAGTAGAAGAATTAAGTACTGCTTTCAGTGTGACAATACCTGGAGCATCTCTGTATTCTTGGAGGGATATATGTAACTCCAGAAGAGAGGAGAAGTGATTAAATATAAAAATTTAAGTTATACATTTAGGTAGGCATGAATTTCTTAGAAAGGTTAGTGAGGAAAATAGCAGGTAGAGAGGAAATAAGATCGTTCAAAGACAAGAAATCTTTAAATGTTCTGTTTCTTCAGTTGTTCATTAACAGAAACATCTTGCACCTCTAGGGCCCTTTTCATATAAATACAAACTTTGTTTAAGCCAACACCTTGATCACATATCAGCATTGGAGAGAGTAACAGAACACAAGTGCAGTAGGCCTTATAAACCAGCAAAAACCTAGCCTATGGATACAGTCCCCCCAGGAGTATGCGTCTCACCCTCACTCAACCATCATGGTTGCCGGTTTCATAAATACACCTGCTGAGGGACAGCATGGGTTGCTCCAACTGCCTGAGGCCTTAGTGCACTCCAGGTCCTCTCATCAGTCAGAGCTGATTCAAACAGGCTGTGACTGGCCTCCTCCTTCACCAGCCACCCCACCAGCCTCCTACCACTGGGATGCTATAACTGGACAGCCATTTTGAACCTGCGCAAAGTATGGAGGGGTCTCAGTGTCCGTGCTGTGTAAGGCAGTGAGATATAGTTGTTTCCAGTAACAGTCTTGTTAATATTTATCCGTATACTGCACAGAATCTGACTGAACTTTGTGTTTTAACAAGGAAATTTCAAACATAAATCCTCATTACCTTTACAGGAAATTTTAAACAAAACATGTAACGAATCCTGGTGCTTCTACTCACAAGTAGTTCTGTTGACATATATGGTGCTATGTTGGGATTACCTTATACTTTATAATGAAATTAGAGAGTATTTTATCTTGATCTCTGAGACCTTCTGTGGCTAAGGTAAACCAGGATTTCATCTTGTGTTTACAAGCAACAAAAGGAAAAAAAAAAGAAGTACACTTTTTTTTTATTTACATGTACAGTTATGTACACGTACAGATACATGCATTTACATAATTGAGAATAGATTAGAAAGCACGTAATAAGTTTTCAAAAAAAACAACAAAAAAGTACATCTATACAATTTTACATTTCGGGTTTAATGTCTATTGCACATTCTGACTTTCAATCCATTCATATGTATATGCTTTTCCCATATTTCAGAATAAATATATGTTGAAACATGTTTCTGTGTGGAATTCATTTATACTTGTGTATGTAATCACGTACATTGTTTCCCAGAACTCGAGAGAATGTTTTATGAGAATATCACTAACTGCTTGCTCTCTTGTTCTGTCATACTCTGCATACTCTGGGTTTTTTTTTTTTTTTTTTGGCAACTGCTATCACTGATGGAGGTGCGAGAATGGGCTGGATGGATCCTAGGTTTAATATTCAAATTTAGGATTCATGCTGGCTTTGCACTGTCTTCCAAAAGATATTGAGATGCCATTAAGAAGCGAGAATCCAAGATGTCAGGTCTCCTTTTAGGGAAGAGTTGTTGTCATACACCCACTGTTTTCTCCATCCTTCTTTCAGCTCTTGAGATGGACATATCACTTCCACTCACCCACAAAACTACAATTTCACTATACATCACTGGTGTATGAACCTGGAAATTTAAATGAGTAGCAGTAAGGTCAAATTTCTCAGGCTTTAAGTTGAAAGGTAAAGACTGCAGTCTCTAATCAAGGCTGTTTTACTGCTCGCATGTTTAGAAAGGAAGCTGAATGATGTTTAAGATCAAAAAAGTAATGAGTCGTGAATTTTAACCATAAAGAAATAAAAAGTAAATAATAATGCCACACTATGAAATTGAATTAAAAAAACATTTCTGTTGAAAATATAAATTTTCATGGATATGTTTTTGTTGGTTGTTTTGTTTGTTTTCCCTGAACTAATTTGATAATTCTGGTAGGTTGAACTTTCCATTATGTGAGTAAGTTTTGTCAATTTACCAACATGAATAGTATGGTAATTAGTTATTGAAATAATTTGAACAGTCTCTTATGAAAAAGGCGTGGAAATTCAAAACAAAACAACAGTCTGTTTTGTTTTAACCCAGCAGGCAACTAAGCACCACACAGCCGTTCACTCAGTCTCCCCACTTTGTGATGGAGGAGAGAGTTGCAAAAAGGTAAAGCCTGAGGGTTAAGATAAAGTCAGCATATTAGAACAGAAAAGGAAGGGAATGTGATTAGTAATAGTAATAGTAATAGTAATAGTAACAGTAATAGTAATAGTAACAGTAACAGTAACAGTAATAGTAACAGTAACAGTAACAGTAACAGTAATAGTAACAGTAACAGTAATAGCAACGGTAACAGTAATAGCAACGGTAACAGTAACAGTAACAATAATAGTAATAGTAAAGATTATACAAAACAAGTGAAGCACAACACAACTGCTTGCCACCCTTTTACTGATGCCCAGCCAGATCAGCGACAGTCCCCCCGGCCAACCGTCCCAATTTTATTGTACCACATAACATCAAAAGGTGTGGAACATCCCTTTGCCCAGTTTGGGTCAGCTGTCCTTGTTGTGTCCCTTCCCTGTTTCATGTGCACCCCCAGCCTCTTTGCTGGCAGGGTGGTATGAGAAGCTGAAAAGTCCATGACATAATGTAAGCATTGCTCAAGAACAAATTAAACATCAGTGTGTTATCACCATTATTTTTCTCTTAAATCTAAAACACAGCACTATGCAAGCCATTATGAAGAACATTAACCTTATCTCAGATGAAACCAGGACAACTGTAAACTATAAGTCAGTGAAACCAGTGCAATGATTTCAAATTTACATCTCTCTAAGAAAAAAATCAGATATTCCTTCTCTTCTTTGCAAAAATAAATAAATAAATAAATAAATATAATTAACTCAAGTTAATTGGTTAAACTGTAATGAATAAATCAAATTAACATGTTTCATCAGATCTTTCACAGGAAAAACAACTTTCCTCAGATAGATGGTTCATTGAAACCAAGGAAAGATTTCTAAAATAGTAAATGAAAAGATATAATCTGTTAACACTTGTTAAATGTTTTCACAGCTATCATTTTAATTCAGTACCTCAGAAATACAAAGTTCCTTGAATCTTCTACTTGCTTCAAGAATGGCCTAGATGTTTTCTCTGTTCTGTTTGCCTATTGGTCTGCTTTCTTGTGGTTACTCTTCTTATTGTATCTGTTCTGATATAATTGCTCCCAGAAATTCTCCTGTCCATTCAGATTCATCTTATACTTTATGGAAGCAATGAATTTGATCTACTTTGTCTTAGAAGGACATCCAACTGCTTTTTGTCCTCTTTGTTTACTATGTAAGTACATAGTAATTCACATAGTTTTCACTGTGTCAATAGTTTTGGTTAACTCTTGAAGATCTCTTATTTATTCAGTCATCCACGAGTTATAGTGGATGTTAATATATATTAAATAACATTAATATATATTAAATAACAACTTAGCTTTCCCTAACTCTATCCAAGCTATATTTAAAAATTGAATGAAAATAACAAAAGAGGATTTTTTTTTCATATATATAAATAACAAAACAACAACAACAACAAATAATATTGGCTTTCTGTATAGAATTATCTAGGTCTTCTTTGGGCAACACCTATATTTTCTTTCTTGGAGGTCCTACTTCTAGTACGTTTAAGAAATGTGAGACAGGTTTACAGATCCCTTTTTTTTTATATATATATATATAGACTTACTTTTCATATCCCATTACACTTAATGAGACTGGAAACCTACTTTTGAGTCTAGGAGCTATGAAACTGGCTCAGCATATTGCATGCAATGCAAATAACTGGAAATCAAGTGGTAAGAGCAGGAGACACATTAATTATTCATTGATCTAAATGTATTGAAGAGCCCACATTACAGCTCACAAAGGAGTACCTCTGAGTCCAGAGAGGGGAGGGGTAACAGCCTTCAGATCCAGTTAAAGTGCACCTGACACACAAGAGGATGGTTCTCAAAGTGACCATGAGAATTTTCAATAAAAACTGCAGTTTTTTTAAGAAGTTTCCCAGCGAAAGTCAGTGAGATATGGACATTTAGTTCCCTTTCTCAAATCATAGCTCTAACAAATGGAAAAAATTGACCTACATTGTATTTTGAGTTACTACCTACCAACCCCTGCTAAGAATTTTATAACATTTACCATTGTATCTACATGTGTTATGACTAAAACCTTGTCATGATGCAGGGAAATCCAAGACTACTGGTGAAAGTGCAAGTCTGTCTACTGTGAATATAACAAATAATTTTTATCATCGTAATCAATGGAACTTAGCTTATACATATAGATGGTAATTTTCATCTGTATTTTCTTTATGTATTTTATAAATATTCATCCATAATACTTAATCTTTTTTTTAATTTTATTTTATTTTTCATTTTACTAAAATTTTTCCAAATGGTGCAAACTGGATTAAAGACTTCTAGCTTCTCGTGCACCCCAAGCTCCTTTGCTGGCAGTGCAGTATGAGAACACAAAAGTCCTTGAATTAGTTTAAGTGCTGCTCAGTAACAACTAAAACATTGGTGTGTTATCAGCATTATTCTCATCCTAAATCCAAAACACGGCACCATACCAACTACTAGGAAAAAAATTAATGCTATCTCAATTGAAACCAGGCCACTGAATTAGCTAGAATATCCCATAACTTTCTTATCAGTGAAAAAGCTTTCTTTTTCTCTTTCTTTCTCTTTCTTTCTTTTTCTTTTTCTTTTTCTTTTTCTTTTTCTTTTTCTTTTTCTTTTTCTTTTTCTTTTTCTTTTTCTTTTTCTTTTTCTTTTTCTTTTTCTTTTTCTTTTTCTTTTTCTTTTTCTTTTTCTTTTTCTTTTTCTTTTTCTTTTTCTTTTTCTTTTTCTTTTTTTTTCTTTTCTTTTTCTTTTTCTTTTTCTTTTTCTTTTTCTTTTTCTTTTTCTTTTTCTTTTTCTTTTTCTTTTTCTTTTTCTTTTTCTTTTTCTTTTTCTTTTTCTTTTTCTTTTTCTTTTTCTTTTTCTTTTTCTTTTTTTTTTTTTTCTTTTTCTTTTTCTTTTTCTTTTTCTTTTTCTTTTTCTTTTTCTTTTTCTTTTTCTTTTTCTTTTTCTTTTTCTTTTTCTTTTTCTTTTTCTTTTTCTTTCTTTTTCTTTTTCTTTTTCTTTTTCTTTTTCTTTTTCTTTTTCTTTTTCTTTTTCTTTTTCTTTTTCTTTTTCTTTTTCTTTTTCTTTTTCTTTTTCTTTTTCTTTTTCTTTTTCTTTTTCTTTTTCTTTTTCTTTTTCTTTTTCTTTTTCTTTTTCTTTTTCTTTTTCTTTTTCTTTTTCTTTTTCTTTTTCTTTTTCTTTTTCTTTTTTCTTTTTCTTTTTCTTTTTCTTTCTTTTTCTTTTTCTTTTTCTTTTTCTTTTTCTTTTTCTTTTTCTTTTTCTTTTTCTTTTTCTTTTTCTTTTTCTTTTTTTTCTTTTTCTTTTTCTTTTTCTTCCTTCCTTCCTTCCTTCCTTCCTTCCTTCCTTCCTTCCTTCCTTCCTTCCTTCCTTCTTTCTCTTTCTCTCTCTTTCTTTCTCTCTTTTTTTCTCTTTCTTTCTTTCTTTCTTTCTTTCTTTCTTTCTTTCTTTCTTTCTTTCTTTCTTTCTTTCTCTCTCTCTCTCTTTCTCTCTTTCTCTCTTTCTCTCTTTCTCTCTTTCTCTCTCTCTTTCTCTCTTTCTTTCTTTCTCTTTCTCTCTTTCTTTCTTTCTCTCTCTTTCTCTCTTTCTCTCTTTCTCTCTTCTCTCCTTTTTCTCTCTTTCTCTCTTTTTCTCTCTTTCTTTCTTCTCTCCTTTTTCTCTCTTTCTCTCTTTTTCTCTCTTTCTCTCTCTCTTTCTTTGTTTTCTGTCTTTGACTGTGGAAGTGTTTGATAGTCTAGAAATTGCCAAATAGATACAGTTTGATTAATTTTTCCAAGAAAAGTGATGACATACCCTTGCAAGGGAAAACTACAACATAATTGTGTTATTTGGTTTAAACCAAATTAAAATTAAAGTGATTTATTAATTTATTCATAACATACAATTAACTGGCAATCAATGAACTATGTACTCAGTAACGATATTGGTACAATAGAAGAAAAACAACATCAGTAGAAACTTGGAAAAAGTTAATAAACACCTAAAAATTTTCAAACACCTATCTGTAACTAATCTGAAGAAGGTCTAATTGTGCGTGTACACATGTACAGAGGTGCACCCACTATGGGGTGTATGCCCACATAGTTTAAGGAGGTTGCAGACCCCATCATCTGGGCATGTGTGCTCCCTGCCTGCTCTGAGCACCAAGTCTGTGCCATCTTTTGTTATTCCAGGAGCAATAGCCCACAGGAGGAGAACCTTGTACAACCAGAGAGTGGGTCCCCCTTGTTATCCATGGCTGAGCTGGTTATGGCTGCTGACAGCACCTGCAATGAGCATGTGGAACTACTCCTATCAGTTTCTTGACTGCTGCTGTCACCTCCAAGATCTTTCCCCACAGTTAAAAAATTTCATGCTTATTTCTTACTTCCTTTCATGTTGAGTCCTTCTCTTTTTCAAACATTTATCTGAAATTCCATGTCAGCAGTTTAATATGATTTATGCTTATCTTCCTCTTTAATCTGAACTGTTTTGAGCAAATCCACCCCTGGCTGGTTTTGCTTATTCAATTCACATACTTGCTGTGTACACTCACCTCTATAAATTTACAGGTATTATTATCCAGGCTGTTTGCCCAAGGTAAGCTTTGTAAGCAAAGAAGTACATACAGTAGTATGCCATAATGGACAAAGTTTCTCCCAGTTCGTAATTCAACTGTTGCCCCAAATAACACAGTTTAATACCTGTGTTATTTAAATCGGATCTACAATAAACTCTATGTAGTAATATTCTGCAGCAGGATTAGCACATACATTAACATTTCATAATAACTTTAAATATATACTATATATATTTATTTTTTTCTTTTGCATGTTTTTTTAAAAGGAAATTGTCTCTTTTCCCATGATTATGACACTGTCTTATACATATTCCTATACATAGTCCTGTTTTTCGAAAGATATTGAAAACAAAAATTTACTCAAAATGCTTTTGTAATACAGACTTTACAAGCTTAGTATGTTTAATCCAGAGTGGTAACAGTAAATTAAAACTTACAGTAGCTGAGTAAAATTATTCATTTTTTATACAAATGAGAAAGAGATTGAAAATCAAAGGGAAAATTTTAGTGACCTAATGCCAATGAACACACATGTTGTGGACTCTGTGGAACAGAACTTACAATCTTGTTCTGTCATTGTATTTAAGAGAATAAGGTCATGTGAATTCTGGTGTTGGAAAAATGAAGGAGGTAGATTCTAACATAAAGAAGTGATGATAAATATATTCTTTTGCATTTTCATTTAACATTCCAGCTGATTGGTATTAGCATTAGGTTAAAATATTTATGACACATGTTCTGGATGAATTTTATCAATATAATTTATTATTTAAGAAGAAGGGAGAATAATCTACCTCAATGAAGATAATAGTGTTATTCATGCTATTCTGATGAATTCCACTTTTAAACAAACGGAAAAAAAAGTTAAGTCCTTGTACATTCTCGATTTAGAAAACTGTAACAATGTTATGATTTTAAATACATTTTAATTTAGAATTGGACACTCAAAAAAGAGAAGGGTTAAAATCTACAAAAAGAATGGACATGTGCCCTGCAGACATCACCAAAGTGTAGTCTATCACTGATATACCAATGTATTGGCATCAGGTCAGTCAGATCAGCCCCCAGTGCATAAACGGTCCTTCAAGTGTTTGGAATATCATTGTTATTTACACATGTATTTTTAAAATATGATATTAACAACCATAATGCACTTGTTTTTACCTGTACAAATACAGAAAGAGGATCTGAACTCCAGGTTATGAACTGAAGTTTATCTAAATGAAGGTAACGTATCTCACATATATAGCAATGTCTAGAGAAAAGTAAATATTCACAATTCTCCTCTTTTTAAATATTATTTTACTCCTGGGTAGTTATCAAAGAAAGAGTTTCTTTCAAAATAAATTTGCACTAAATCTTACACATAAGTAGTGAAAGCAGTTTGTGATATGCAAACTGTAAAAAGGGAGATGAAGGAAATAAGAAAGCCTTTTGAGATAAAATTGTGTGCTAAGACAAAGTAGGGGAAAATGTAACTTGAAAATTCAGAATTTGAAAGAGTTTTAACAAGATCAGAGAGTTATTCATGAAGTGACTGGGGAATAGGCAACATATATATATATATTTATGATACGGACAGAAAAGAAAACCATCAAGACTGTAAAAAGTGACAAAACCTAGCAGCAGCAGACAGTTCATTGAAACGCAGGTTTCATGCCTTAAGTGAGAGGAGCATTTTGCAGTTGCTGATGGTAATGTCATCAGCAGAGGGATCAAAAGGCTTTAAGGTAAAAATAAATAAATAAATAAATAAATAAAATTAAGGGAATGCCATGCTGTTTTCAATAATGGCAGAAAACATAATGAACTGGGAATTAGGTAAAACAAGGACTGGACAAAGGTTGAGAACAGTCAAAATGTCTAGGAGTCATGAACACAGAATTTATAAAAGAATGCACTAGAGAGCAAAAAGTGTATAGTTAAAAAAAAAAAGATACAGAGCATAAAGAGATAGTGCATAAAATAGTGTTGCCAAAACTCAAAATGAATGTCTCATTCTTTAATTAGGTGGGAATAAGTCATCATAAACATGACATTGTGTAGAGTTACTGAAATAAAGGAACTATATAGAAGTAACCTTGTCCAGAACATTTTTTTTTAACCTTTACCTGCAAACAATGTAGATATTATGGAGAAGTCAAATCCACCAGTAAGAAATCCATTACAGAGAAATAAAGGTAAGAATGTAGAGTTTAACAATAGCTAGAAGTGAAGAATAAAATCAAAGAGTATACACGTAGAAAATAAGAGCACCAGGAAAAGCTAAAGAAAACTTATGACAGAAAGACAATTTTCGAGAGTATATATTTGAGAAGTTTGTTTTATAGCTGTTGGGAAAATAAAGTGAGAGGGAATAGGATAATTTTTTACTAAAAGATGTCTTATGTCCATCCATGAAGAATATGACTAGACCTTGCATGGACTGGAATGTTGAAAGAAGAAATTGCATCCTGTCTTCTGAGAAAGAATACAGATTGTCATGGCCTTTTTGCATAGGAGTAAAGAAGGAATGGACTTAAAAAAGAAGCAGAAGAAAAAGCAAGAGTGGGGTTTGGGATTAAGGAGCTAGAGTGGGACTACATCCAGATACTGTTGTTGGAAGGATTGCCAGAAGAGACAATATCTTCTTAGAAGATGGTAACTATTAAGATAAATATTTTTAAAGTCAGTCTAGCATTTCCTATGAACTTTTACAATTCTTTTGACACAACGTTTTCTGAAGGCTATGCCAGCTTTTTCTTACAGTTTACTGAAGCATTCAGGAGTTTTTGTACACTTTTTTTTTCCCCCCAATAGTTTTTATAAGACAGTCTCTATACATTTCCCATTACATGAACATTGCAATTGGGTCTATGAAGATTTGTACTGACCTCATCATGTCATCAGCTTGACATTATAATTTCATCTCCAGAGAAACATTGAAACACTTTTCATCGTAATTTGATATTGTAAATGTGGTGACCATAGATAGTAATAAAAATTCCTTGCAATTGCATTTTGACATCATAATGCAATCTCCATAGTCTTCTCTTGACATTGTGATGAGATTGTGGCAATGCTAACTTTGTATGAATGAAACAGGCTCTATAGAATGAAAAATTTAAGGTACAGTTGTGCATGGTGAACAAATGGTTCTGAATATATATATATAGTCACAATTAAATTTTTATTAAAAACTAGAACAAAACATCTGCCCATCTGAGGAATGAAGATCTGGAACAGTCCTTTCATTGGGGAGAAGAATAGACTAATCACTTTTCAGATGAAGATTTATCAATTAATTCAAGAGAAAATATGGTATAGTTTATGCTGTATCTGTGATTAAAAAGATCCTTCCAGTTTCAATTATCTTCTGAGACATGTATTTCTGTCTTAGTCCTTGAGTAGAGGCTAAACTTAATATGTTTATAAAATAACTTCTCTACCTAGAAGCCAATGTTTTTTTAATGTTAAGCACATCATTGAAAATATCATGAATATTTCCTACAACATAGATTTCTTTTGCAAAAATAAAAAAAAATGGCATCCCTTAAAAATAAAAAGTCTGGTGAGGGTCCAATTAATTCTTTAACTTCAGCTTTAGAGTTAATAAACATAGTGACTGCTTTAAACAGTGACTTTGATGCTTTTAAATTAATCAGTGTTTTAATATGAATTGGAATAACGTTTTTTAAAAGACAAAGCATTGCTGATTTTTGGTGGAATCTCAGTTGATGACCTCTTGGAAAAATGCATTTATCTTATTATTAGACCTTTGAGACACTTATATTACTTGTAACCTTTAGTTAGAGCATTTTCTTATAGATACACTTCTGATATACAGATTCTTATGCAATATAGGCAACAAAAAATATTAAAGAAAAAAAATGCTATTCCAAGATTATAACCTTGGTGCTAGACAGACCTTGGATTTTTTATTTTCTCAGCTTACGGACAAAAAAGTATAGCTCTCTGGCAGATTTTACTTGATGAAAGTTGAATAAGGTATAGATATCAGTAATTATCTTTAACAACCTGTCTTTTTTCTTTATTTTTTTTTTTGTATGTTTACTTCATTTCTCAGAGCCAGTGTTTGGCTTCTCTTCTTTTCTCTTAGGAATGAATAGATATTTTGTCAAATGATACAAACCTCTGGTCAGATGAGCAAAGCATGTGCTTAGAATTGTGGAGTTAGAAAGCCTAGCCCTAGCTCTTCTAACAAATCATTTCAACTCCCTGTGCAGTTTAGAATGGCAAAGCTTGTTTGACCACGTGATAGAAGTACATGGAACATCTGGACTATTTTATTTGAGAAAAGTTTTATAAATTATTAAAAAAGAAAAAAAAAGAAAAAAAAGAAAAAAAATAGAAACTCTTTTTATCAATAACCATGACCATAGCCTTTTATTTGTTAAATCATATTTTTTTATTATTATTATTATTTTCAACTCTAAATAGTTTCAGTCCTCTTCTGTGTTTTATAAATGTAGTCAAGATAATAAAGCTTTCGAATACCATGATTCCTGTGGATATGAAGATGCCTTATTACACTAAAGTGTTTACAAAATTGTTAACTGAAAAGTATCTTTCTCATGAAGAGAATCATTACTTTTGTAATACATTTAAATCATAATAGATCATGTATAGGAGAGGTTTAGAAACTTTCAAAAGTCAAATAGAATAACAAATATAGTAAATATATTTAAATGTATTACATGCACTGAATGTATTAAAAAACTTTTGGGCATAGTTATGTCATTGAATCATATTTCTATCTAGAATTTTTTTTTAAAAGTGCAAATTATCAATTGATTCTTTTTAGCAAAATTGTTTACACTATTTTCAGTGAGGTAAAACTTGTTGTGGATAGGCTGTATGTATGGTTGCTAAATACATTTCTTTTTCTAAATATCATAGGTATGATCTGTTTTGAAATTGCATTTCTCTGGATAGATTGTGGGTCTTTTTTTTTATTTGTTTGTTTGCTTGTTTTTTACATTAAAGTGAAGTATACCGGGGTTTGAAGCAGAAAGTTGAAATGAGTATAAAGAATGTGTGAGATGGCATTAGCTGTAGAGAGAGTATGTTAGAGTCTGTGAGTTTCCTGGGAACTGTTTCTAATTATTTTGATGAAGTTCAGAAAATTAGCTGACACACCAGCAGCTACGTTTTTATATTTAATTTACACTTAATATTCACAAAAAAGTAATATCATAACACAATATAGCACCAGTACAAGTATATTGTGAGACCACATTCTCGCACTAGGAAAGGTTAAAATTATCTGGAAAATTAAGTTATTTTATATATATTGGAAAATAATTTATTTAAATCAGAAAGAAAAGATTATTAAGATGTTGATGACATAAACAGCAGTACACAAGTAAACAGCTGATATATTGAACTCAATTTTTATTGTAATTTGAAGGTATTGCCAGCCTTTTGTACTTTTTGAATATCTCTTCAAAGAATTCAGTGATGATAAATTTAATTTTATTTTTATTTTGAGTTAGAGTGGCTTAAACCCAGTAAGCAGCTGAGTACCATGAAGCCACCCACTCGCTCTCCCCTGGTTGGATGGGGAAAAGAATTGGAACGTAAATCTGTGAGAACTCATGGGTTGATATAAAGGCAGTTCACTAGTTAAAACAAACGCTGCATATGCAAGTCAAGTAAACCGAGGAATTCATTCAGTGTTTCTCATTGGCAGTCAGATGTTCAGCCACTTCCAGGAAAGCTGAGCTCATCATACATAAGTTTATTGGGAAGACAAATACTATCACTCCTTATGTCCCCCATCCCCTTCCTCCCTCTTTGCTCCAGCTTTCATTGCTGAGCATGTATTGCTGAGCATGACACCATATGCTATGGAATATCCCTTAGGCCAGTTTGGATTTGTTGTCCTCGCTGTGTCTGCTCCCAGTTTCTTGTGTACCCCAACTTCCTCACTAGCAGGGCAGTAAGACAATCAGAAAAGTCCTTGACTCTGTATAAGCACTGCCCCGAAGCAACTAAAATGTAGGTGTTTTATCACCATTCTTTTCATCAAAAATCCAAAAAATCCAAAAAATCCAAAAATCCAAAACATAACATCATATGAACCTCTACAAAGAAAATTAACTATATCCCAGCCAAAACTGTGAAAGTCAGTTTTTAATCATTTTGAAGAAATGTGTGTAAATATGTTGACCAAACCGATGTTGCTAGCATTGGCTTGAATGCTTAAGCAAATCCTATTTGTTTCTCATAGAACTGCATACAAAAATAAGGTGTATCCTTTCTCCTGAAGGAGTAGTAAAGAATATGCATTCTCAATATGAAGAGCGAACTTTTCTTCTAAAAAGGCAATTAAATTTTTGAGAGGAATAATTTTAGGCCTTATTTCTTCAGGTGGAGTGTATAATCTGTCCAGACCAATTATAGCAACTGGTCTGATGGGTTCTCTCAAAAGTGATCTGTGCTTTTCCCTAATCCCTTTACTGGGGCACAGCTTCTTTACTATTGGTCTGTCAGGTAGTCTTCCAAAAGTAAAGCATTTTTAAATGGCAATTAATTCCAAAATGCTTATCTCCAATGGACAGAGATTCTGTGGTCAGTTGGGAAAAGGGATTGAAGTCTGCAGTACTGAACATTTCCAACTCAGGAATCCCCATTGCACTGATACTGGGTTGAATAACTCTTATTACTACTTCACAGTTGAGATGTGAGATCAGAAGAGGTCTTGCCAAGATAAATATTTAGTTTTAACAAAAGTACCAGCAGTCACAAATTCTACCTGCCACTTCCATCTAAACTGTAGACCTCACAGACGAATTGGGGAAGTGGTTAGATCTGAAGAAAACAGGGGAAAATTTATAGGCAAGTAGGATGTCTGCTTTGGAGTATTATTTCTTCTCCTGTTATGCAGTGTGCTGACCTTCTTTCACTAGACCACATAAAACTCCACCATTAAAAGATGAAAACTGACAACTTTTTAGTTTGGAAGAATCTTGTAGGGTACCATGAAAATGTTATATGAATTTGCTTTTATATGATTTCCACATAAGATGAAGATAGTTGATAAGGTACACTGTGATCACAAAAAGTCCAGCCAATGTTTTTTTCTGTTTGTTTTGTTCTGAAATATTGTTTAATTTTATTTGGGATTTGTTATTTTAGATTCCAAAATTAATATAAAATCAGTTTATATATGATGAAAAAATATTTATGCCTGTCAGAATTCATGTGCAGTAAACATATTCATATTTACAGATCTTAATTTTCTGAATGTTTAGGATAATACTTTAATTACTAAAATAGTTTAAGACTTACTTCAGTGCTCATACTGCCTTAATTCAGTACACAAGTAGGGCAATTGATGTGAATCCCAACATCTGGCAATCAGAGTGCTTTAATGAGTTACTTTTTAAAGAAATGTCTGTCTGCCGGAGGGGTCTATAATGCAATTAGACACATTAGCACTTTCTCTGTCATTTGGGGGGATTTTTCATGAGAAAATGTGATTGGAGCAAGCTGTAAAATGTTTGCACTTTTAGAAGATGAAAAGTTGTAATATATTTGCACTTCAGCTTTATAAGGAGGGTTTTGTTAGAATGGTGTTATGTAATACATTTGTTGCGGTTTCATAGTATCTGTTTGCAAGATGTAAGAATTCAGGCTGAAGTCTACAATAGTTTAAAGAGTTATGAGCTCCAAATTTTATTTTAAGGCACAACCTCAGGAAAGAAATTGTGATTAATAGAATAAACAACTTTGAATATATATATTACTAATTAATTATTTAAAATTAAAATCAACTATCCAAATTTAAAGAAATTATTGAGAAACGTGGAAACGTTCGTATATAATTCTTTGTAGCCAATAATACAATTTGGAAAGATTTGATTATTTTATATACTTAGGGTTCTTTTTTAAGTTGGTTTTGTTATCTTAGACATATTTTATTGTATTTTTGAATGTACTTATTAATTTCATTCTCATAGTTAAAGTACATAAATAAAATTCCAGGACTTTAAATTAAACATATTAATACACACGAATAGTTTAGTAATTTCATACTTTTATCCACATCTTAAGTCTCTTGAATATTCAACAGTAGAACCAAAAAGTAATCCTCTTCTTTCATTGGAAATCATGCTGGCATTAATGCTGAAAATTCCGCACTTATGTTGTGTTGTTTGTGAATACCTAACTTCTGAGAAAATTGGCTTTTGTGGTTAGGAACAAAATACTTACAATAGTAACTTCAAATATGTACATTTATATATTATTATTTGCATTATTTGCATATGATAATTTCATATGTATTTATATATTTATGTGGATGTGAAACAAATACATACAAGCTTATGAATGCATGAAAAAACTTTTGGCCAGTGAGACAAAAGAAAAAAATATAAGCTTAGAAACTATTGAATACTTGCATAATGTGATAATGCATAGAAACCTAGTTGCAAGTATTCTGTTAAGAGAGAAAAGTATTGTCTTCAGAAATTACATAATTTAAACTTCTGTTACAAAAGTTTTTTATCATACCATTTTAAAGCATTTTAAAATAAAATCCATTGTATGATTAACTAACACGGATTTTTTTTTTTTATTTATTTATTTATTTTTTTTCAGTTGGACTTCAGTAGTGTTAGGATAGGTTCTAATTGAAAAACTGAACTTTATGTGATTTTTCCACCAGCCTATGAATATATTTCTGCTGATTTAAGAATCTGATGTCAGGGCAGTAAGTATGCAATTAGCTTTAGTTTAAGTGATAGCAACATGCTGTAAATAAGATTCTTAATTGTGTTTGCAAGATTAAAATTCAGTCTCATTGTTTTTTTCCCTTATTTCTTTGGTGGCTTTGTGGTATATTCGCATTGCTACCTCTAAATGAATGTCAACTTGTTTTACTTCGACTGCAGCCAATCGATACTTCATTAGACTGAATTGTCTTGTGCCCATGCAACCTTGAAGCTGTGGCTTAATTACCACCGGTATTATGCAGTGGCTCAGAGGGCTGTGCTCAGCTGTGTCAGTTTTGAACAAAAGCCATGCTGTTGCCTGTATTTAGGAAAAAATGGACTTTTGAACTAAAGAACTATAGTATTTTCTAAGTTAACAATTCATGATGATAACCTCTTTTATAACATGTATGTCAGTTTTCAGTAAGTTTACATTTGAATAGGTTTCTGCATATTGCAAAACTTTAAAAGACAAGTACTTTTGCTTTCCATGCTCAACCCATCTTTGATTTAAGATAATTTTAAGTTAATGGCAAAGTAACATTCATCTGAAAGAGAAGACAGGAGAAAGTGCAGTCAAATGGCAATCATGACAAATGACATCTCTTGTCTGAGAGTCATTTTTCCTCACTAGACTGATTTGTCATCCCCACTTTTGACATCTTTCATCTTGCTATGAAATCACATTGACAGAATAAGATATTTCTACACTTAACAGTAGGCCACAGAAGATGGTTCTCTGCCTTTTTTTTTTTTTGTATTACATTTTAAGGTTTGTAAATTTGTAAGCAACTAAATTCTGATGATAAATCTGATTCACTTTGTAAAATACAAAGTTCACTCTGCCCTATTTTAAAGTTAATGTTGCTGATTCATTTATATCAGGTCATTATACAACCTAGAAAAAAACAAACTTCTCTGTGAAGAAAATTTTCCATGTTGGAGTACTATCCTCTTCTAAGTGAGCGCTATGAAAGCAAGGTGTAGCAATGAGTAAAAACTACCTTACATTAATATATTAGACTGCCCACTGCCTTGGAGAAGTCTAAATACCTGGGGATAATATTTTCAATTCATTACTTCTGAATCACAAAACAACATGAGGCTCATCCATTCCTGAATACAGTATGTCCATACAAATAGGTATAATTAGCTTTTCCCACCTTATAATACAAAATATACAGAGGTCCTTAGCATTTTCTCACAAGTTACTAGCAAGGATAGACCCAATTGAAGTCCAGAAATGCTGTTCTCAGTCAACCCATAAATGCAACAGGAAATTAAGTAATTTGTACAAGTAGCACAGACTGGCTAGATTACAATAGTTTACTTTAGTTGGAAGGGACCTTCAAAGACTGTCTAGTCCAACTTCCTGACCTCTTCTGGGCTAAAGAAATATTAAAGCGTATTTTTGAAGACATTATCCAAATGCCTCCTGATAAACATGAGACATCAATCACCTCTCTAGGAAGTCGGTTCATGTGTTTGACCACCTTCACAGTAAAGAAATTTTTCCTGACATCCAGCCTGAACCTCCTCTAGTATCGGTCTGTGCTGTTCCCACACATCCTGTCATCAGTTACCAAGGAGAAGAGACTGGCACGTCCCTCTGCTTCCCCACCTCAGGAAGTTGTAGAGAGCAATGACATCACCTCTCAGCCTTCTTTATTCAAGACTAGACAACATAATTGGAGACTAGAACTATACATAATACTAAAGGTGAGGCTGCAGCAACTCTAAATATAGCAGGAGAATCACCTCTTTTGACCAGCTGATGGTGCTGTGTTTAATGCACCCCAAAATGTGGCTTGCCCTCTGGCTGCCAGGGCATGCTGCTGGCTCATGTTAAGCCTGCTGTTGACCAGGTTTCTTTCTGCTGAGCTGCTCTCCAGCCACTCGTCTCCCAGTGCTTACCTGTGTCTGGCATTACTCCGTCCCAGGTGCATAACCTGACATTTGTCTTTGTTGAACTTCATGCCGTTGATGATTACCCAGTGCTCCAATCTTACTATGTCCCTCCTAGAGGGCTTTTACCCCTCCACAGAGTCAAGAGCACCTCCCACCTCCATCAGCAAATTTCCACTTCTGCATCCAGATTATTGATAAAAATGTAGAATAGGGCTGGCTCTAGAACTGAGTACTAGTGAACTCTCTGGTGACTGTCCACCAGCAAGGTGCAGACCCATTCACTACAACCCTTTGAGCTCTACCATTGAGCCAGTTCACCGCCCAGTGTTACGTGTCCCTGTTTATCTCACAGTTGAACAATTTGTCCGGAGGGATGCTGTGAAGGACAGTATAAAAGGACTTACTAAAATCCATAAAGATTATGTCCGCTGTCTTCCCTTCATCCACCAAGCAGATGACCTTATCATAGCAGCAGATCAAATTACTAAGGCAGGATTTTTCCTTGATGAACCCATGTTGACTATGACTGATAATAGCTTTGCTCTTTAACGGACTTTCAGGATGCCCCAGGATAATCTCCATAACTTTTCCAGGGACTGAGGTTAGACTAATAGGTCTGTAGCCTCCTGGGTCTTTTCTCATGTCCTTTTTGTAGATGGGTATAATGTTGGCTAGCTTCCAGTCAGCAGGGACCTCCCCAGACTCCCACTAACTTTGTTAGATTGTTGAGAGGGGTCCAGCTATAACACCCATTAATTCATTCAGCACTCTGGGGTTAATCTCATCAGGTCCCATGGACTAATGAACATTGAGCTGTTACTTTACAATTTCAGTGACCACAGATGGAAAGTCACTGCTCCTCCAGTCTTAATCCACCAACTCTGAGGACTAGGAAGCCCAAAATGTGTTGTTACTGTCAAATACTAAGGCAAAAAAGTCATTAAATACCTCTGCCTTTTCCTCATCCTTACTTGTTAGGTGACCATCCGCTCCAACTAGCAGTCCAGTATTTTCCTTTGAATTCCTTTTGCTGCTGACATACTTGGAAAAAGCCTTTTTTGTTGTCTGACTAGTGTGAAGTCAAGTTGAATGTAAACTCAAGATGAGCTTTGGGTTTTCTTGTTTTCTCCCTGTTTGTTGGGTTGGTTTTGGTTTTATCAGTTATCTCCTGATTATCTTCTGGAGTGAAAAGCATATAAAACACTCAGTGCCTTACTGAAGTTGAGGCATGCAGACCGCAAAGTAGGAAGGCCATTACCTTAAGGAAACCTTGTTTGGCTGCTCAGAGACCGTTTCCTTCACCCAGCAAAGGAAAATGAGACTTATTTTTGAAAAATAATAATAACAATAATAATAATAATCTCTTTTTGATTTGTCTGAAAGTTGTGTTTTATGAATTAGATTTGTGACTTGATATCACTGTTAGTGTGGTTCTCTTCCAGTGTTCACGTTAGAAAACTACATGTGCTATTTCTAATTATCAACATGTTGAGAATTTTCACACCCTTTATAAGATTTAAATGTTACTCATTATGCATTTCTTCTGTGCACAGTCTAAGATGCATCAATTTCAGACTCAGGCCTATAAAACATGCCAACATATATACCAAGAATATTAGTCTGTCAGGCCAATATTTTTGTATATTCTGCTGTGTAATTGCATATTCTGTTTTATTCTATTATAGCAAAGTATAAACAAATATCTTTTTGTTAATTAACTAGCAAAGCTCGTATTATGCATCAGAATTTTATATATATATATATATAAAGGAAAAGATGAGGAAGTCTTTTTTTTTCATATTTGCTACCGATTTTGGCTTGTTCTGTCCTTATTCTTCCCCCACATTTATCTCCTGAAAAGTTTCAGGCAAGGTTTAAATCATCATCTTGTGAGAATGAAGATGACAACTCTGCAGAATTGGTGCCTGTGTTAGGGAATACAGATACAAAATATGTAGTCTATAAAAATCTGTCTTTCCTTTTATACACTTATATATACATATATATATATGTATAAAGAAGAAAAAAAAAAAAGGGGGGGGGGGGACTTCTCCAATTCCATGTACCTGAACTGCCTATGGGTAAAGTCTTTTATCTTATTTTATGAAATTTTAGAACTGTTAGCATACATATAGAGATTAGAGTAACATAAAGGGTACAGTGTTCACTTCTTTTAGACTTTTCTTAAAGTTGGGAAGAGTTTATCTGTCTTCTGTTTAAACAGCTTCTCATCTGAGTTTACATCTATATGCATGAATGTGGCCATAAGTTAAAAGCAGGAAAGAAGAAAGGCACAGTTCACCTTTACTGTCCAAATGAAAAGCAGTAAATCTGCAAAATTCTCCTTGTGCTTAGTCCTTCATAGAGGAGGTCCTCCATATCAATCCTTCTGTACTACTGTATGTATGGAAGATAGTAAACCACTGCAATGAGCATGGTTGATTCTATCAAATATAAAGGAAGGTCTACTGGTGTATTTAAATTCATATAATTAATTGCATCTATTCATGAGAATCTTTTTAGTAACTCACTTAATATCAAAATGGTTGTTATGTACTTGCAAGATTTCAGGAAAATAGTTTCCTACATAGCCACATTGGTGTATAATACTATACAACAGCAATAATCAGGAATATGGCATACAGTAACTTCACTTCTAGCTGTGCTTTGTAATGATCAAAGTTACTCTCATAAAGTCCCCTGTAGTGGCAGCCCAACTTAAAATGGCAAGACTTTCCCCTCATACATTGTAGTTATATTAATTACACCTATCACTCATTATAATACTATGAATGAAGAAGACTCACTCCCTCAGAGTAGGAGGGAGTGTTTTGGTGGTTGTTTTTTGTTTGTTTGTGTGTTTGTGTGTTTCATAAGCATTATGTCTTCAAAATTAGTTTCAATAGGTGCAATGCTATATATACCAATACTTCCTAATAAAAAAAATTGCATGGGTGGAATAATGAAAGGCTCTGGATTTATGCATTTTCCTTGACAGAGGAAAGAGATTAGTAATGGGCTTTAATGACTAAAACACGAGTAGTAAATGGTAAATTGCCTCTTGATTTTGGGATATCCTTGTGTGTATATTGAATATAAGTTTATCGGAGCATAATGAACTGAACAAGAGATGAACGATCTGCTAAGATAGCACTATATGGGGCAACATTCAAAAAAAAAATCATAAATCCTAACAAATTACCTGTAACTTCTACTGGTTTCCCACATTTCTTTCCTTGCTAATAACAGCAAACAGAAGAATTATGACCTATTTTATTCTTACTGATCATCTTCCTCACCAGACATTAGAGTGATTTCTGTGGACTACAATTCAAGAGGAATGTTCATTAATGTCATGCACTCAGATCTGGCATTATATGATCCCCGGAATGTAAAACCAGGGCAGCAGGGAGCAGGGAAGAGATTTCCTTATGTATACAATCATGATGAGAAGAGTATAAAATACATCATACCTTAGAAATATCTGCAATTGAAAATTTTGGGAGTTAGGGAAAAAAATAAAAATAAAAATAATTTTAATGTGGGTGAAAATATTTTTAAGGTGCTAAATAAATCATAAATTTCATTTTATTTCAGGAAAAAAATGGTTATAGGGATAGCATGCCATGACAATTTGTAAATGCTTGAATGTGTGTTTATAAAGTTTAATCTAGAGAAAAAAATGCTTCAGAAAGAATGAATAAGTTGAATAACTGAACTAATAACCCAATCATGTCCTTCGGGTGAATTTTGCTCACTATAATCCCATTTTAATGCCAGAACACACCTCCATCCCAAAGGCTACCTGCCTCCAAGCTGTGACCACCCCTCACTGAGCATGTTCTCTGAATTTCTCTGAGCCTATGCCTTCAAACAAATGCAAGAAAAATGTATACCAATCACAATGATGATGTATGAATGACTAGAGTCCCTCAAGCTCCACCTAAAAGTAAGAAAATAGTATAAAATGACCCAAGAGAAAGAAAACATGGGAAGACACCACTGCAGACCAGTTGGAAGGATTTTGCTGACTTCTGGGATCAGTCAACAGGCTAAACCTCTCTCCTCTCCACCCCCTATTGGGTGAGATTTGAACTCTTGGATATACCAGGTGCTTCCTCGGGAAACCTAACATTCTCTATAGAGTTGTTTCATAAATTAGCACATGTGTAGTTGGTTGTGTTAGTCATATTCTTGGTATTTGCTCATGCTTTGCAGACAGTGTATTTATCACCATCAGTCCAAAAGAATTTTTTACTCCTGTTATTTCCATAAACTACACCAGTCATTTACTAGACTGAAAGTGTATTGTGCTATTTGTGAATCTATGACTGTGACTAATGCGACCGGATTTACAGTGCCGATTGCGCTATTTGTGCGTCCGTAGTCATGATAATTCAATATATGTTGAATGTGACCGGACTTTTGGGACATCACTCAGAATCTAAGCCCAGCTGCTCCCAGCTCCTCTGATATCTGAGGACAAGCTGGAACGCGAGAGGGTTTAAGCCCTGCCAAACTTCCTTATCCTTTAATGCAACAGGTGAAAACTGAAAGAATTCATGTACCTTAGGCCAGACTAGATGACCTTAATGGTCCTTTCTGATATTAAGTTGTATAAATATATGAATCCAACACTCCACATTAATTGATTTAAATACCGTCCAAGGCCTAACTGTTGACAATAATAAACTGTAAATTCATGCCTAAAATACACTCACTGAATTACCTTTTTGAATGTCTCACCTTAACACCCCTCCACCACCACCACCAAAACAAAACAAAACAAAAAAGATACTTAGTTGCAAATTGATTTCAGGTTATATACCATCACATTAAAAACAAAACAAAACAAAACAACAAAACATTATGGATTATTTTTATTCCATAACAGGCAGTAAATTACAGAAATAGATAATAGTCATGAATAAACAGTACAATTTGAGACAATATAACAAGGTTATTTAATCTCATCTGTCACACAGGATCATTTCTTATTATTGCAAAATAGTCATGTTCAAAAACTTGTTAAAACATGAATTATTTGGTGTACTTAAGAAATCTTGGTAAACAGAAAAATTTTGTTCAAAAATTACGTTAACTGTAGTGCATCTTCAGTTAAATCATTGAGAACATTAGAATGCAGTGATGACAATTTTTGAGTGTCAGAATGTAATTTTTTATCTTTAAAAGCAGAAATTAATTTAAATCATGCAAAACTGAATTATTTATAATATAAATAGCATAACTTTCAACCAAACTTTAAATTATAAGGACATTGATTTTTTTTTTCAATATTAGCTATAATTTAAGCAGTTCGTTAATTATTCAGTGGTATGAAAACTCAGTTTAATATAAAGTTTGATGTCATTTTCCAGAGCTATTTATTTGTTTCCTTAAAAAAAAAAAAAAAAAGCTATGAAATATCTAGGAATTATTATTATATTTAATAATTTATAATGCAGTTAGAGATGGAAGAACAGGGCTGGATATAATAAAAGCTTTCATTGTTTCATACGGTTTAAGGCTCGAAGGTTCAATAGATCATCTAAACTGACCTCTTGTACATCACCTGAGATAAATCCCCAGTGAATCCTAGCTCAATTGTATACAAACTGCGTGTTGAACCTACTCTCATTTTTCGGGTCTTTAGCTATGTAATTATTTCCAATTATCTAAATATTTTTCTTTTTTTCTGTCTCTAGAACTTCTGGCTTTGTTCTAGCTGGAGGTTGATACAGTGTGAAGATGTTTTTTTTTTCTGAGTAACGTCTCATGTTTTAAGAAGACTGGAATATAAAATTTGTTTCCAATGCTGGGTCAGGCCACTTTGGAATCTCATTATAAGCGCTATTCCAACCAATAGTTTTGATCTTATACTATGTTTCATCTATTCTGAATTGCAGAGACAATGGAATAACACTGCCCATTCCTGTGATGCTACAGCAGAAAGCGTATGCATTTCTTCACATTTACAGTCTATGTATGGAGTGCAGATCCTCTTTTCTTGTGGGATTTTTGTAGTAGACTGAGCCTTTAGTTGGATCTTAATATCCTTATCATATTTCACCCTTTGCAAATAAACTTTTCCTGACCAATTTTGCAACTTCTTTTTGTTCAGCATCCAAGCCTTCAGCTGGTTTTAAGGTCTTAAAAATTAGACAATAAAGTTTTTGGAATTCATTTCTGGATGTGTACAGATGATGAATAAGTTTGATAACATTTGATAATAAAAAAGACAATAACGAAATCAGAATAAATGTAGAGAAAACTGTCTGCCAGAATAATTTTGTGTGTTTCCAAAACTTCTTTGATGTCCAATTTAACTGAACAAAATTGCATTTCTCTTATTTTGTCTGTGTGTCATGGATAATAAGGTGTCTGTTACTGATGCTGTTGATAGTGTATTCCTAATATTATGTACATAAAAGATTTTAGACGAAAAAAATACAAAAATATGAACACAGTTCTAATTAAAAAAAAAAATACCATCTTCAACTTCTGAAAGATTGTATATTTTTATTTATTTATTTATTTATTTATTTAAGAACGTGTTCTTTAAATAATTGTATTGTGAGCACCTATTGCTTATGGAATAAGCTGGGGCTGATTATGTGGTCTTTATGGCATGTAATTTTCAACTGTCTTGCTATGTCTAGCTTATTTTGTTGCCTCTGATATATGAAATAGCTTTAAAACATTTTTAAGAGTTGTATATAGATTTGTTTCTAAAGGTCATTCTCACAAAGTTACCTGTGAACTGTTGCATTTAATTGTGCAACTGGATCTGTACAGAGACAGTTAACATACAGACTCATTGTCTCCCTTTTATAGTGTATTTCATAGTCAATATTTTTCTTCCTTTTTTATAGTTGAGTATATATTCTAAAAGCAAAGAGTAAAAAGATTGTTAAGCAGTGTTGAAAACATTAATTCTAGAATAATCATGTTAAGGAAGAAATATATAAATATAGTCATGATTTACCAAAATGAGTAGTATGTCTTGCAATTCAACTTGTCACATGGTGCTGGAGTCAAGAAAATAAGGAAGCCATCATTTAGGTATTTAAGACTAAATTCTGCTTTTGGCTTAAGCATCTGAATTTAAGTGACTTCTTTATACAAGGGCATTATTAGACACATGGAGTGGCTTAATGTATTGAAAACCATAGGGAATAAAGAATAACATGAACTTTGATGACCATGCAGGCAGTACATTTTTCTGAAGAAAAAAAAAAAAAAGGAATAGTTAATAGTTGGTTTAGCATATCATGAAGTATCACATCAATGCAAGTCTGAACTGGAGTGTTAGATTGGAAGAATGTGCCTTAGAGAAATTAATAACAAACAAACAAACAAGCAAACAAACAATTACAACATCAAGAAAATCATGTTGATTCTCATTCATTGATGGTGAGTATGTTAGACTCAGTTATTTAAAATGTGTAATTTTAAACTTAATTTATGTATGTAGGAATGTTGTCATTATGTACTGTAGACATTGGACTTGGACTGGAAGAAGGTGTCAGATTTGCCTCCTAAACTTCTATATAAACCATCTTGAGAAAGTCAGAATAGGATCCCTTTTTACCCTTCAGATTACATTCTGGAGTATTTCTCCTTCCATTGACTGTACAGAAAATTTTAAAGCCTGAAATAAGTGGAACAATTACAACTGGAAAAGTTAAATTACTGCTGTAATTAGATCTTCATCAATGATGAAAATGGTCAGAATTAGTCATATACCATAGAATCATATCATGTAATCATATCATAGAATGGCTTGGGTTGGAAGGGACCTAAAAGATCATCTAGATCCAACCCCCCTGCCAGGGATGCCATCTACTAGGTTAGGTTGCTCAGGGCCTCATCTAACCTGACCTTGAACACCTCCAGGGATGGGGCATCTACAACCTCTCTGGGCAACCTCTTCCAGTGACTCACTACCCTCTGAGTGAAGAATTTCCTCCTAATCTCTAATCTAAGTCTCCCCTCTTTTAGTTTAAAACCATTCCCCCTTGCCCTGGTATTATCTGATTGAGCAAAGAGTCAAGCTCCATCTTTTTTATAAGTCCCCTTTAAGTGCTGAAAAGCCTCAATGAAGTCACCACAGAGCCTTCTCTTCTGTAGGCTGAACATCCCCAGCTCTCTCAGCCTTTCTTCATGGGAGAGGTACTCCAGCCCCTTGATCATCTTTGTGGCCCTCCTCTGGACCTGTTCTAACAGGTCCACATCCTTCTTGTGCTGGGGGCTCCAGACCTGGACACAGTATTCCAAGCTGGGCCTCATGAGGGCAGAGTAGAGGGGGACAATCACCTCCCTTGACCTGGTGATCACTCCTCTTTTGATGCACCTCAGAATGCAGTGGGCCGCATGGGCTGCAAGTGCTCACTGCTGTCTCAGGTCTAGCCTTTCGTCCACCAGAACCACAAGTCCTTCTCTGCAGGGCTGCTGCCCATAAGTTAGAAGCATAGAATCGTTAAGGTTAGGAAAGACCTTCAAGATCATCTGGTCCAACCATGACACTACTACCAATGTCACACACTAAACCATGTCCCTAAGCACCACACCCAAACTTTCTTTGAAAACCCCCAGGGACGGTGATGTCATCACTTCCCTGTGCAACCCGTTTCAATGCCTGACTACTCTTTCCGAGAAGAAATGTCTCCTAATTTCTAAACATAACCTCCCCTGTTGCAACTTGAGGCCATTCCCTCTAGCCCTATCACTATGAGAAGAGGCCAACCTCCAGCTCCACATGACTTTCTTTCAGGTAGTTATAGATAGCAATAAGGTCTTCCCTGAGCCTCCTCTTCCCCAGACTAAACAACCCCAGTCCCCTCAGCTGCTCCTCATAAGCCCTGTGTTCCAGGCCCTTCACCAGCTTCATAGCCTTTCTCTGGACACGTTCCAGGGCCTCGATGTCTTTCTTGTAGTGAGGGGCCCAAAACTGAATACAGTACTCGAGGTGCAGCCTCACCAGAGCAGAGTACAGGGGAACGATCACCTCCCTGGTCCTGCAGGCTTCACTGTTCCTGATACAAGCCAGGATGCCGTTGGCCCTCTTGGCCACTTGGGCACAATGACAGCTCGTGTTCAGGCGAGCATCAATCAGAACCCCCAGATCCTTTTCTTCTGCACAGCTTGTGAGCCACTCTGCCCCAAGCCTGTAGCACTGCATGGTGTTGTTATGGCCAAAGTGCAGGACCCGGCACTTAGCCATGTTGAACCTCATCCTATTGGCCTCTCGTGACCGGTCACAAGATGTATTTCACTCCATTCACCACTACTCTCTGGGCCTGTCCGTCCATGCAGTTTTAACCCAGCAAAGAGTGTACCTGTCCAAGCTATAGGCTGCCAGCTTCTCCAGAAGAATGCTATGGGAGGCCGTGTAAAAGGTCTTGCTGGAGTCTAGGTAGACTATGCCAACAGGCTTTCCCTCGTCCACAGGCATGTTACCCGGCCATAGAAGGTGATGAGGTTGGTCAGGTAGGACTAACATGCTGAATGAAACTGATCCCCCGGTTGTCCAGATGTGTGATTGCATTCAAGATGACCTCTTCCATCACCTTTCCTGGCACCGAGGTCAGGCTGACAGGCCTGTAGTTCTCCCAGTCTGTACTCATGTGTGGGATTGCCCTGACACAGGTACAACACCTTGCAATATGACTTGTTGAACCTCATTAGGTTCACGTGGGCCCAATTCTCAAGCTTGTTCAGGTCCCTTTGGGTGGCATCCCTTCCTTCTGTTTTATCAACCACACCACTCAGCTTGGTGTCATCTGCAAACTTGCTGAGGGTGCACTTGATCCCACTGTCTATGTGGTTGATAAATACATTAAACAGTACCGGTCTGACGACAGACCCCTGAGGTACGACACTTGTCACATAGAGCCATTGACTAACACTCTCTGGGTGTGACCTTCAAGCCAACTCCTTATCCACTGAATGGTCTGTCCATCAAATCCATATCCCTCCAATTTGGAGACCAGGATGTTATGTGGGATCATGTCAAAGGCCTTAGAGAAGTCCAGGTAGATAACATCGGTTGGTCTTCCCTTGTCAACTGATATAGTCATTCCATTGTAGAAAGCCACCATAGATATTCAGACAAGATTTACCCTTGGTGAAGCCATACTGGCTATCTTGTATCATCTCTTTGTCTTGCATGTGCCTTGACATTGACCCGGGTCCTCCTTTCTAACTTTTTAAAAATTGGGGGTGATATTTCCCTTTTTCGAGTCACCAGAGACTTTTCCTGACTGCCAGGACTTTCCAAAAAAGATGGAGAGAGGCTTGGCAACCACTTCAGCCAATACCTTTAGGACCCTGTGGTGCATGTCATCAGTCCCCATAGACTTGTACATGTTTAGTTTCATCAGAGGGTCTTGAACCTGCTCTTCACTTACAGTGGGTGGGACTTTGCTCCCCCATCCTCCATCTACGGGTTCAGGGAAATAACAGACTTGGGAATCCTGACTGGCTGTGAAGACTGAGGCAAAGAATTTCTTGAGTAACTCAGCCTCCTCCATGTCTGTCAATATCAGTTCACCCTTCTCATCCATCAGAGGGGTACACTCTCCTTGGCCTTTCTTTTCTGAGCAATGTACCTATAGAATCTCTTCATGTTATTCTTTACATCTCTTTCCAAGCACACTTCCATCCATGCCCTGGCTTTCCTGATCCTATCCCTACACATCCAGACTGCATCCCTGTACTCTTCCCAGGCCACCTGTCCCTGCTTCCACAGACTGTTCATTTCCTTCTTGCACCTCAGTTTGAGCAGCAGGTCCTTGCTCAGCCACCCTGGTTGTCTGCCCTCCCTGCCTGCTTTTGTTTTGTATGCAGAGGGATGGAGAGTTCTTGTACTCTTAGGAAAACATCCTTAAAGAGTCTCCATCTCCATTCAGCTCCTTTGTCCCTAAGGATGGTGTCCCCGCGGATCTCATCTACTAGGTCTTTAAATAACTTGAAGCTCACTCTTTGGAAGCTCGGGGTCCTAACCTTGTTTTTTGCCAGGCCCATATTCCTCAAGATCACAAACTCAACCAGGGCATGGTCACTGCAGCCTAGACTGCCTCCAGTCTTGACCTCTTTAATGAGCTCTTCAGCATTGGTGAGCACCAGGTCAAGTAACGATTCTCCTCTGCTTTGTTTGCCTAATATCTGGACCAAGAAGGTATCCTCAATGTACTCTAGGAATCTCCTGGATTGCTTACAGCCTGCTGTGTAGTTTTTCCAGTAGACATCCAGATGGTTCAAGTCCCCCATCAGGATGAGAGTGTGTGAGCTTATATACCTTTGCTATTAGGAGAACTCAGTGGAGATTTTAAAAGTGATGATCTTCAAAGTAATTTCACACTGTTAAGAAGAAAGAATGTATTAATTCATTATTTAGGTTGGATGAGCTGGGTTGCTTTGTGAGCTTGAATTTTTAATGGAATTGAACAAAATTAAAATTGAAATAAAAATTTTTAGGAAATCTTAAAATGGTTTCTTATAGAGATGTGTTACTGGTGACTGTCAACATTTCCAAAGAAATTTCCTGCTATCATTTTATTACCTTTAATTTCAGAAAACCCAAAGTCTTACAAAGTTTGCAAGCAATAATTCAAGGTACACTTACTGTCCTAACATTCTTCCTACTTCAGTGTCAGCTTAACAACTGATCCTCAAGTTAGAAACCTATGCAATAAAGTCAGTCTAAAAAATAATAGCATACATTAGATTCTTGATCCTAATTTCTAGTGTAATATACCACAAACATAAAGAAGGTAACTTCCTTATCTCTTCAGTCTGAGGTGCCAGAAAATTTTGAAGGATAGTTGACATCCTTAAGTGTCCAAGTCTACTTGTGAACTGAAATGTCACATATGAATTCTAATATTGTATTTTCTATTGTATGTTTCCTTAGAGTTTATGCATTAAACTTCTCATCAGAAAAGGTGACATCTATCCATTCAGTTTACACATTGAAGTCTGAGAAGGTTGAATGCACCCCAAGATAGGAAAGAACTTGGTCCCTTATGACAAATCCAAAGTGTTTGCTGATCCTGCCTCTCTCTGCCTTTTAGATAAAATGGGTGAAATTCTGTACTTTTCTAAAGAGTGTTGATTGGAGTGTCACTATTTGTTCTTCTCTGGTAGTTAGACAATGCAGAGAATTGTATGGATCTGTATCTGCCTCAGCGGTAATATCCATTTCTCTTCAGCCCGTGAGCGATGAGCTGTTGCTTTTAACTACAGAGTTCCAGGTTTCGTCCCTGTCAGTGACACAAGGTTGGCTTGCCTTCTTGCCTTGGAAACGATGCTGCCAACACTCGGGCACATTCAGAAGCAGATGCATAATACAGTGACAGAGAGAATGCTTTTTCCTTTGCACGAAGCACCTTATAAAATATAAAAACATAATTTCTTGTAGGAATTCCCTTAGCAGAAGTGCCAGAGGTCTGAATTCTGACCCGTAGGGGTAGAGCTCACCTGAGAATCACTTAGGAAAATATGAATAAATTAAGATGAGAACCCAGGAAATGTTTATGTAATAACTTGACTGCAAAACGTACTTATGGACACATTTACTATGTACATAACAGTTATAGTGCTGACATTTAGCAGTTCTACTTGGTGACAACTGCCTTTTGAAGAATTTGGCATCGTATAATTTGGGAATGAAGATGACAGAGCTGTATGTTGATGTTGCTTGTTTGTGTGGGAAGTGGAGGACCGTGCTTATGTAAGCTTCAAAAGGTCAGAACTTGATTTAATAAACTTACCTTCCCAGAAAACAAGCTTTCTTCTTGAATGTGTAATATTGTTAGAGAACTGCATGTCTAGAGACATTGCTGATAAGTTTGTGAGACCTCTGGCTGTATTCGATGCTGTCTTTAATAGTTTGTAGTGGGTTTATATGGCAAGGTTTTGGTAGTGGGGGGTACCTGAGTTTGAATAAAACTGTATCCTTAAGATGGTATTGTCTGATCTGTAGGCTTTAGATCACCTCTGCCTTATGTAGCACCACTTAAGTAGGTACAAACCTGGTATTCCCATGTATTCCATATGCTTTATGCTCCACTGTAGCATATCATTTTATCACTGATCTAGTAGTGCCCTTGTTGGTTGGCTGTAAGAATATCCTGTAATCTCTTCTCCATTGCTTTCTCCCTACCTGCTAGTATTGTAGTGTCACTGATATATGTCTTAGCTCCTCAGCATCTCTTCCAGATTTGTTGCACAGTAATTTTTCAGCCTATGCTGGCTCCCTGCCTACACAAAACATCCTGTTCAGGGTGTTCCCTATGCTTTTCTCACATCATGATGCATCTGAGACAAGGTGCTTGTCATCCATTGGAATACATTAATCTCAAATCCTTGAGTGATCAATAAGACGTAAAGAATTTTCTGATATAAAGTTCACCTGTGACGTTGTCTGATAAAAGAAAACACCTGTCTTCTTGCTCATTGGACTGTGACCACTCAGCTTCTGTATCTCCCTGGGCTATATATGTGGGTTGAGAAATTATTGCTGAGGTAAAAGCCATAAACACAACACAATACTGCAAACATCATCCATAGGCCTACTTGACATGAGCATTAAGTTTACCAGTATAAAGACTAATTTAGAGGCAGGTGACACTACCAAAAGAGATCTATTTTCTGCACTCCAAGTAACTTCTGTGGGGTCAAGGGGCAGGACTTTTTACAAAAAACTTTTAATAACCTAACCTAAGAAGCCATTCTAGGACATCTTCACAACACATAGGGATGGTTTGGTATTCAAGGAGAGAAGAGTAGTCAGCAGAGACAAACTGATATATCTCAGCATCTAGGTATTAATCAGATTTAAATGAAAACATTAGTCATCATGTCCAAGTGCATTGTTACCTTACATTCTTTCTTATTATTCTCATTTTCCTCCAGACCAGTGACCAAGATGATGACTTTCTGAACCTATGACAAAAATTTCAGAAGAAGGGGCTGAAAACAAGGGCAAGGGGAGGATCTAGTATGTATCTACTGTGTGTTTAAGCGTCAGTGGATTTGCCCAAGTGATATGTCACATTCTGCTTATTCAGAGTCCTCCTTCAAACAGATATAAGCATATGAAATGTCAATTATTTTTATGGAGCCAAAATGCCTCCATCACAGATCAGGCTGCCCTGGAGCACCGTAAACACTAGTCTGGATCGCAGTTTCCTCTGTCAGTACATAAATTCATTTACAGCTCTAGGATAGTTTGAGGAAGCCATGCACTTAAAATGACTCTCTCCTCAGCTTGATCCATCATGAACTGCTGCTTTTAACTAATTTATGAGGCTTCTCACATCCCATGTCCTAGGTATGGAGGTAGGAGAATGAACTGAGATTAAGGAGAGGTACTATGTATCAAGCTCTCCACAGTGAAAATTTTAACTAAGCCTTCAGAGCTATTATCATAATTCTGAACTGGAGATGGATTGTAAAGAGATTGGGGGACACTCTTGCATATGGTTAAATAGGTAGATGTATTCCTGGAGTAACAATTGTAACTATAGACAGGTCCAGGGACTGTTCGTGAATACTATGCATAAGACTCAATGTGTCAAAAGTAAGTATGACCAGATATGAGCAGGGAAGAGATCAGAGTTTCATCTGGCAGAACCAGAGGTTTGGGGAGCCTTCACAGCAAGGTATATGACTGTGGTGAATATTTTCTTGTGTAATATAAATAAGTATAACAGATAGTGAATTCAATAAAGTGATCCTGCATTGAGTAGCCCCACAAATTTTAATTGTCTATTAGGCTGGCTGAGGCATGAGTTCTGGTCCCAGCAAGCTGTATCTAATGACATAGAAATTAATTCATTGTTACGTAAAATATCACACAAAGAACTGGGCAAAATCTAGCTGCTGAGGCATTCTGACAGCTACCACATAATTTCAACAGAGATAATATTGCTATTCTCCCAGAAGACCTGTGAGCTCTACTAGGTTCATTTATCATTTTAGTACGATGTTAACATGAGGAATTTAAGTAAGAAAAGGGAAATAAAGATTCTTAAAGCTTATAAATTATCTTTACTTGGATACATTTTCATTGGGTAAAGCAAATACCTTCACCAAATTTCAAAGTCTAGGTTCAAACAGTGAATGGTACTCGAGATTAAAAGTATACCTATGAATTCTTTAGACTAAGAACTGTTAACAGTCATAAGATACTGCCTGCTTTCCTGTAATAATCAATTAAAACATTGAATAGTATAATCTAAATATCACTAAGGAAATTGTATTTAATCAAAAGGTACTTTTTATACTATGTGTTCCTTTGTTGAATGGAAGACAGAATCAGAGAATAAGAATTGTAAAAAAAATAAACTGTTTAGAAAGACTGAAAAGAATTGGAGGAAAAAGTGACCTCTTGGTCTAAAGAAGGATTTGGTTATAAGTGAGGCCTGTGCATCCAAGAGAATTGGAGGTGGAATTTAATCGCTTGCTCAAGAAAATTTTAGCAAAAGCTAACTGACATTGTGAAAATAAAATGAAAAATAGAATTTGTTTTAGGTTAACTATTGTAAAGTATTATTATCTATAAGGAATTCTGTAGCATAAAATGACAAGAAAAAATTATATTGCTTTAATGATGTGTTTGAAAGATTTCATATCACCTTATCAGATTGAAAAAAAAAATAGTACGATTAAATTAGTTTTAACTGAAAAGTGTAAAGTAAATATATGAATATAAATATGAATATATTTAAATGCTCTGCTAACATACAAAAAGTCAGACATAAAACATGAAACCAGATTTTCTATATTCTAAATAGATTTTATCTGGGTTTTGGACATGTGAAGAGAAAAGGACTATCTGACATTTTTTAACAAGCATATGTAATTTTCTTTCAGAATGCAAATAACATAAAACTGGAACAAATGTGAGATTAAGGGAAAGACTTCTGCAAAATTTGTAATCATTTGGCAATATTTTGAACTAATCATTTGAATCCTGAGGCCAAGTATGGGCTCATGTTTCTTAACATGTCATTTCACTCATGTCACGTGTGAAATTCTGAACACTTTCATCAGGCACTAGATCTATCAATTTTCCAAAGAAATATGAAAATTTGATGGTAAACTCTTCATAATTTACCAAGCAGCTTCAAGAGCTCACTTAAATAAGTTTACCTTAAATTGTCTTGAATCATTGCTCAAGCCATCAAATCACTTCACTTGTATTGTGGTCCAACGGAGTCAAAAGAGACTGAAGTTTAGCAACAAGAAGTCTGAAAGACACAAGGAGAAGTAGCTGAAAGTGGAGAAGATGTACTGGCTCATGGCAAGCATCATTAGACTGTGTTTTTCTGCTCAGATTGCCTGTTCACACTGCAGTATTCCCTATAAAGGGAATTCAAAGGGAAAAATGACCTGCAAAAGACTTGGAGTAAAACAAGTGTATGGATCCAGATTAAAATTTCTTGTGATCCAGCTATGATGGATCATAAGATTCATCATGCTTATACTCATGCTTATAAAAGACATTTGTCTCTTCTACATGGCTATATGGCAATGTAGAATAAGTTCAGTATTTATCCCAACAGATGGAAAAACTAATAATGGAGCTACAGAGAGAACAACAAATACAGATTATTTTGGGGGAAAATCAGAAAAAAAGTCAAGAATCTTTGTAAAAGATATATTTATATATAGCAGGACTTCTGATGGTTAACCTCACATGTTAGACCACATATATTTCCAAGGAGGGCACAAAACAGGTGAATGGTGTATTTAAACAAGAAACAACATTTCTCTAAATAAAAAGTGGTGATACAGGTCATTTTTAAGTAGCCTGGAGGGTGAAGTCGATGGATATTTGTGAGTCAAGAAACTTTTGGAACCTGTTTAAAGTCCCTGAGAATCAATTTAGGCTTCAGATGGACTATGAGATCATGTGGTTACACAAATGGCTTAATTTACTTCTGCCACAATGAGTATTAGGTCTTGCTGAGAAAAACACTGTCAATAAAAAGACAGAGATATCAAAATCATAGAATCATAGAATATCCTGAGTTGGAAGGGACCCATAAGGATCATCGAGTCCAACTCCTGGCACCACACAGGTCTACCCAAAAGTTTAGACCATGTGACTAAGTGCACAGTCCAATCGCATCTTAAATTCAGACAGGCTTGGTGCAGTGACTACTTCACTGGGGAACCTGTTCCAGTGTGCGACCACCCTCTCGGTGAAGAACCTCTTCCTGATGTCCAGCCTAAACTTCCCCTGCCTCAGTTTAACACCGTTCCTGCGGTCCTGCCACTGGTGATAACGGAGAATAGGTCACCTGCCTCTCCACTCCCCCTCGCGAGGAAGTTGTAGACTGTGATGAGGTCCCCCCTCAGCCTCCTATTCTGCAGGCTGAACAGGCCAAGTGCCCTCAGCCGCTCCTCATACGTCTTCCCCTCTAGGCCCTTCACCATCTTTGTCGCCCTCCTCTGGACACTCTCCAACAGTTTAATGTCCTTTTTGTACTGTGGTGCCCAGAACTGCACACAGTACTCGAGGTGAGGCAGCACCAGCACAGAGTAGAGCGGGACAATCACTTCCCTCGACAAGCTAGCAATGCCGTGCTTGATGCATCCCAGGATACGGTTGGCCCTCCCGGCTGCCAGGGCACACTGCTGGCTCATATTCAACTTGCTGTCAACCACAACCCCTAGATCCCTTTCTGCAGGGCTGCTCTCCAGCGTCTCGTTGCCCAGTCTGTATGTATAGCCAGGGTTGCCCTGTTCCAGGTGCAGGGCCTGGCACTTGCTTTTGTTAAACTTTATGTGGTTTTTGATTGCCCAGCTCTCCAGTCTGTCCAGATCTCTCTGCAAGGCCTTTTCATCCTCATCCGAGTCCACAACTCCTCCAAGTTTGGTGTCGTCAGCAAATTTGCTCAAAACACCTTCTAGTCTTACATCCAAATCATTTATAAAAACATTGAAGAGGACTGGCCCTAAAATGGAGCCTTGAGGGACCCCACTAGTGACCATCCGCCAGCCAGATGTGGCCCCATTTACCACAACCCTTTGAGCCCTGCCCGTCAGCCAATTGCTCACCCATTGTATGATGTTTTTCTTAAGTTGTATGCTGGACATTTTGTCCAGTAGGATCCTATGGGAAACTGTGTCAAAAGCTTTGGTGAAGTCCAAAAAGATCACATCAACTGGTTTCCCTTGATCGACTAGATGGGTGATCTTATCATAAAAGGAAATCAAATCTATTAGGCAGGACCTAACAGAATCAAAATTCTTTTTTTAGAAATTATGCAAATATGTCTGACAATTTAGTACAACTAAGGAAAAAGTTTTGCTATGTAAGTTCATTCAATACTGCAAATCAGTTTTTGACTAACAAGACAAAAAAGTCTGGAAAATCTGTCTATTATAAAACTTACATAATAGAAGCAATTTAAAAAATATACTTATTTGGTGAAAACTGTTCTCTGGAATATTTTCTTCATACTGTTTGGAAAAATATAAGTTGCAGCAGTGAGAAACATTTTTATTTTTATTTTTTTTTAATTCTTTTTGTTCTCATTACAAATATGAAGAAAATAGTGGCAATGAAAGACCATGTAGCCTAAGAATTTGTCTTACCTTTTGCTAGACCTCAGAATCTTGGCTGGTCATCCTAGGATTCCCTTGTAGGGAGTGGACAGAAATACTAATTTTGGGGGTGATTTTATCACATAGTTTAGATATTTACTATAGGGATAAGATATATAGCAGCCTGGAGGTGTCATTCTCCCCATTTACAGGACAACCCAGACAAAGATGATTATGGTCTCAGACTGTGTATTTGTTGAATCCCAGTTCCTCAGTCTCCCATGCTGATGATGTCAATCCCACGAACACTTCTTCAGCTCCTATATTTTAATGGTATTTCTGCCAGTACAGTGTACCTGAGGAGTGCAGAATCAGATGCTTTCTGATGATGAGATTTTCCTTCTTTTTTTTTTTCTTTTTTTTTTCCCTAGTAAATTGTTGAGTATTTTTCTAGTAAAAGCTAAATGTCTAATATTAGATACAGAACAATTTAAAAGCTATTGTGTGAAGCTGTGAATGAAAATAAATGTAGTAGCATAGGGAGGGTACTCATACTGTACTTTATATGGCTACTGTCTGGGAATGCTGAAGGGTTCCAGTTCAAAATATAAAACATAAAGCGGCAAATTAAAAAATATATATATAAAATAATAAAATAAAAAAGGGAAAATTATTTCAGTAGCTTTCAGTTTTCTAGGCACTAAAAAATCTTATAGATTTTGTGAAACTATAAACTTTGAAACAGAGGCCACCAGCAATATTAATTTTAGACGTGCTTGAGAAGAACTAATTAATATAAATCAGGAATATACACATGTATATACATATATATATTACCTCCTTACTTACTCGTAGCTTCTGAAGGATATAACATACTCTTTTATTCACCCAGAGTTTCTCCACAATATAACAAAGCATTTGTGGTAAGATAAATACCTCAGAAGGTTTGGAGACTGGGAATAGATTCAAAGTATTCAGATTGTGTTTCTCTGTAAAATTGGCTGGAAACCTCATGAGAACAATGTCCTTACATGAGATTTCTGGTGTTTTCTTCTCTGAGTCAGATCATAAATACTGCAAGAGCAATTTTTTTCAGTATTTCTGCACTTCTGTTCTTAGATGGAAATAATAAGCATGGAGGTGCATGAAAATGAATAATAATGGAGATAAAGCGTTAATGAAACATTTTAGAAAGTTTTAAAAAATCAGTTTTAATTTTTTTGTAAAGATTCAATGACTTTTTTTTCTTAGTGCAGCTTTCTCACTGAAAGTAATGCAGTCTCATTTTTATTCACTTGTATTGCCATAGATCACTAATACTCCATCTATATGTGCATGCTATCAGTTTATTAAGGTTTTAATTTTATATATATATATATATATATATATATATATATTTGGCTTGTGATCCTCTCTTCTTTCCTTTCAGAATGGTTCTATTCAACAGCTTTTGATCTGCTAGGAGCTTAAGGACTGAGTTGCCAGTGATGCTGTTTGCCAGCAGCAAAGGAAGCTTGGATATGGCATGACTTTAACTCCTGACCATGGAGACTGATAGGCCATAAGATATTAAGCTCCCGCCAATTTCTATTTTCTCTTTCAAAGATTGCTAACCTCATCTCCCCAGGGTCTGCAACTCCTGCCAGCCTTTAAACCAGCAGGAGTAATATCTGTCTCTAATTCATAATTACTAGGGCTCTATCACAATGAGCTGGATCAGGCATTGTTGTTGTTTGCCTTTATTTAATTAGCGAGTCTGTGCATTTCTAGTGGCGAGAAGTAGGACTGGGTGGAAATGCAACCTCATTGCTATAAAGTTATTTTTCCATTACCCTTTTTATGTGTCTTTCAGTGGCTATATCCATAATATACAGCAGATCATTATCAGTAGCGTTAATAACATTCAATGCTGTGCATATTTTTCAACAAAATTTGTAATGTGAAAGAAACAAGGATAGCACCTTGTAGAATTGAAACAGACAGTCTGCTCCTGAATTTTTACCTCTTCCCTGTGCCTACTCCCTATTATTAATGTATATTATTACTTCAAGTATGTCAGAAAAAGAGACAAACAGTCAGAGGCAGAAATTTCTCCCTAATTCACTCTGCCTAGCCAGCAAAATGTAACACAAAATTATTCAGGGGAAAAATACAATTTTCTGTCATCTCTGCCATACACTGATAACAAAGCTACAGGCTAATATGTTTTGATATTTTTGTCACTCGTTTATCATGTGACCTTTCATGCTATCATTAATACAGCTGAGGGACAGAACAGATACACTGAAATAAGGGTGTGGAGAAGTCAGATTGCTTCTCTAACAACTAACGGTCAGTCACTGCAATTTATGCTTTTCTTCAGTATAGCATTGACTGAAGAAGAGAAATTGTTATTAAAATTTGATATTACTGTCTAAGCTCTGCCATATAGAATTTGCAACTTTTAGCTATGGTGAGAATACTGGAAAGGGGAGGTTTAGTAAATTCTCTTTTGAATTATGATATTAATACAATACAACATTCTTGCTCAGATATTCAAAGAATGTACATGGGGAAAAATCATATTCAGGACACTCCAGCACTGGATATTAGTCATATTCCAGAACTGTTATATCCAAAGTATTTTAATAACTAGAGTACAATCACCTTCTATTGTCTCAATTAAAACTGTTGAGTTTTGTGGCTTTTTTTTTTTTTTTCATGTTACAAAATTTCAGATACTGTTGTGTACTATTCGACAATATTTTCAGGACATCCAAGAAATTGTAATGCACCTTTTTTTTTTTTTTCTATTTTTTTTTTTCTGAATTTGTGTATATCTTTTTATGATAGATGACATCTGATTTAAATTTGCATTCAGCTTTACACTATTTCTGACAATGGTCTAACATATTATTTGGTCTGCAGAGGCTGGTTTGTTAAAATTCCAATATAAAATTTGGAATTTATATTTGACATTAATGAGTTAAGAAATGTTTTATACAGTACGTCAGGACTGAGAGAGAACTTTACAGCATTTTAATAAAGCAAATTACTTCTGAGTTTGACTGTTGTGTAAAAATTGAAAAATTTTTCACTAACCTAGGCTACATTCCTTTCAAATCCTGTGATTGTTAAAGATCGTATTAAGAAAGTGTTGAAAATTTAACAAAGCCCCCCCCCCCCCCCCCCCCTTTTTTTTTTGTCTCTTTTACTTTCTACATTAACTACTTGGAAGAGATTTTTTTTTTTTTCCTCAACATGCATATCTGTGCTAGGTCAGAGTAAATCATTATATTCATTGATAAAAAATATTTAAAAATTATTAAAATAATTTAATTATTTAAAATATTAAATATGCTGCAAAGTAATATATTTAAGAACTAAATGATGTTTTCCTTCGGCTTGACTTCTTTGGGAAGTATTTTTTAAGTGCAGTAAGATATGACCTTTACATGTGAAAGAAAGTAAGGCTGAGTTTTAAATAGAAGGATTTTTAAATACGTCCTGGAGAGAGGCTTGTACACTTGAATCTTTTTGCATTAGATTTGATTGTAAAATGAAAGTTAAGTTTCTCATTTCGAATGTAAGAACCTGATTTCAGGAAGGTATATGCAAATCAAACTGAAATTGCCAAAATATCCATTGACTTAAATTTGATTACTGTGGGAAAACTTGTGTGCATTTGCAGAAGTAATCCCTAAATATGTTCATGGAAAGAGTGGATGTATTAGCACTACTTAGAAATCTGATTTGATGATTTCATCCCTTAATATTTTGTAAAAATTAAACCCATAATATGTACTGGTTAACATTACCATGTATATACAAATGAACATTTTTGTATGCATGGAAGTATTTATATATATATAAAATAAATTAACATCTTAGTATTGAAATATTGAGTGCACGAACAATTGTGTTAGATAAGAAATAGAAAACCTGTTAAAGTCATCCAAACTTTAGAACATTCTATAGCAATACTTGTACAGGAAGTAAAGGATTCTTACATTCTAGTAATTCTGTAACAAAGATTTTAAAATTGTTCTTAATGCATTAATATCAGTCCTACTTTGTTGTTAATTATGAATCGTGATTTCTGAACTTTTTAGTGAGAAAAAAAGGCTAGCAAGAATAATTCTATAAATGATTAAAGTGGTTAAGACACCTGTAAAAATGCTATTTAAGCACATAATAATCACATAAAAATACTTTGCCATGCTGATGTTACCAATTAAATGAAAAGTAAAGAAATTTATTTCTCCCTTTTTCTCACACAATAACCTTAGAAATGGAGTATCATAAAGTGTTTTTTTTTCCTTTAATATACACTATATAATAGTCCAAGCAAGACATTAGCTAAGTGAACTTCCCTTTTACTTCCCTATCACTAACAACAGTCCCGACCTGGAGATGCAGCCTCTTAGGATAAGAAGAAAGTCTGTCCATGCGTGCTTAGTCTATGCCACTCTTGAACAGATTATATATCAAGCTGAATTACCCTTTTTTCTTTCTTTCTTTCTCTTTCTTTCTTTCTTTCTTTCTTTCTTTCTTTCTTTCTTTCTTTCTTTCTTTCTTTTTGGGGGGGAAGGTAGTCATAGTGGACGCTTTGGGGAGGTATGTGTTTGGTTACTCTCAACAAAGAATTCAACTGGACAGGGAATCTCTGACCTATTTAATATGATGTTTAGAGGAGAATTTGTGATTTTAATCCTAGAACCATGCAGTGTTCACACTCGCATATTTCAGTCTACTCCTTAATATCAAAATGACAAAGGGAAGAAAAAGGTAGAAAAACAATGAAATGCTATTCTATTAAAAACTTCATATTCAATTGAATCATTGATAATAATAATAATAATCTTTTATTTTTTTGGCAGCCTGGAATCAATTAGAAAAAATTATCATATGTTGTAAGCACACCTTACGGGAGCAAATGGCAGAATTTTGTTGATCTTGCTAACTTTTTTCAAAGTGCATGTGCATTTGTTAAAGTGCTTACTGCTTTAATATTTGCAAGAAATTGATTGTGAAACTATGAAACAGTCTTTCATTTTCTACTCTCCGAACATAATGTTCAACAAAAACATACAAATGAACAAAAAAGGAAGAAGGATTTTAAGGCTGACATTCATGTTTGCATGTAAATAAAGCAAGAGCCACAAACAAAGCCAGCAATCTCACATACTTGCCTTCAGTGGTAAAGGATGGAAAGGCTGCCTGCTACCAATCAGCAAGTGGTTGCTATGGTTACAAGGTCAGGAAATATGCCTTTTCCCCAGTTGTCCAAGGCTTGCACATGTCACTTCTGAAACTATGAATTTTATATACAGGTCAGGAGATGCATACCAAAGAAATAAACAGTGAACTGGACCATAATGACAGCTAACGTTCAAACGTCCTTGAATTTTTTAAATTTCTATACAAACACATTTTGTCATTTTGAATGTTTTTTTTTTCTTTTTTTTTTTTTGTATAAAATTGGAGCAATTCTTTCCTGTAATGAAATTTTGCAAAGTAGGTACAAACTATGCCTCATTATTGTAAGCTGCATCAATAACTTGTCTTAGAAAGATATGTTCTTTCCCTTTATTTTTTTAAACTCTTTAAATTACAGCTTTGGAATATTATAGGAATATAATTTGGTGCAACTTAAGAACTCAGAGTAATAACTACTTTCTGAAAAACAGATTTAATAATGCTGTATTTATCTGTAGACAAGATGGTGGTTAAGCTGTTAATGAAATGCAGATGGTCCTGTTTTAAAATACAATTTCTGCTTTACTCAGTATGCTAAGCTTTAATATAACCTCAAAAGGTTGAAAATGATATAGTATTTGTAAAATGAGTGAATTGTGAAAGAAACCTTGATTGTTTATATGTCGTTGAAGAATTTACTAGGAAAATTAGTCAAAGGCCTCTCGGGGGACTTAGCATTTTGCTACAGATAAGGTAGGTCAAGTAAATTTAGTGGTGGTTATTAAAGGGTCTGTATTCTTTTTGCTTTGTAATCTGGAGTGGTACATAATATTCTTCTCTTTATTTCAAACCTATTTAAAATCTAGATTTTGCTGTATAAATATTTAAGAACCATGATAATTTTTTTCTGAACTTTCAACTAGGAACTGCTTAATGGACTTAACAAGCAAAAAGTTAAGGACATTTCTGAAGTGATATTTACAGAATTGCAGTTAGAATATTAAGTTATGTTTCTTCTCTCTGAATGTGTACTATATAAATGTTATAGCTATGTAATTACATCCTGTTTTGTATAGAGCCAATATTTCTTTACTAACTGAGGAATGTATGGTAGCAGTGTGCAGCATTTTAATAGCAATACGTAGCACACAGAGTTCAGAGTACTTGTAATGTTTTTATTTTTTCAATGTAGACTGTATGTAAATGACTTTAAAAATGAAATTAATAGTTCTTTTTTGAAAAGATTCCTTCCCATTTTTCTTTCAAAAAGTTCTTAGTACAGTATGCCTGTTTTTTGTTGTTGTTGTTGTTGCTGTTGTTTTTAATCATGCTTTTTCCCTTGCTACTTGCTGTGGATTTCAAATTTCATTTCTTGATGCGAAAAGCCTGAAATAGACCAAAATAAGCATGTAACACAAAGAGAATATTTTGTTTCTCTTTCTTTTTGATTATACTTTTTTGTTAAACTGAATATTTTTATTCTTTATATTTTGGTTGTGGGTGTTTTTTCTTTTTTTCTTTTTTTTTTTTTTGTCTTCTTACAGATTTTTCATTTGTTTTTACTTAGGAAAGCTGAGTATTTAACTTGATAGCAATCCTTTCCTTTTCTTTCTTTTTTACCCCTACGTTTTCCTCTCTTTTCTTTTTTAACAGAAAGCAGCATTCAAATGAGAAACTAAGTACATTTCTTTTCAACAGGCAATTTACCCCATGATGAGATATGCTTTCACTTATTTTTCTTTGACATTCTAGCATCTAGCTGCACAGCAGGTATCCAAAGGTTGGGCTTCAAATAAAGGATAACTACATTCTTACATTAATAAATGCTATTGTATGAGTATGTCATATTATGCCAGCATTTAGCTCCTTTAATTGTTTTTTTTTAAATTATACATGATAACAAAGATATAGATAAAGTGAGAAAGATTTCAAAATGTATTCCTTTATCATTATTGTTTTGTTTGTGCAGATTTGCTTTCTTTATGGTACTGATGTTTTTTTTTCATTCATGTAATACCATTTTGAAATTAAGAAATTATTTGAGAAATTTTTCTAATGTTTATAAAATCTGCAAAAAGCATATTTTAATTACCTGGTTGCTGCGTGAACTAAAAATAATATATTCTGATGTTCTACCTGCAAGATTAAAACTATTCTAAGCAGTCAGTAATATTATACTATCCCAAGGAAACTGTAAATACAGGATTTGTAGATGTGATTGAGGAATACAAATCTGTGTTGCTCAGAACAGACAATACAATTTAATATATTTTTAAAGAGTAATATTACGGACATTTTTCCAATCTTATGTAGTTTTACCATGAGACCATATTGTACTGTCTTATGTACATTTTTCTCCTTCTGTGACCTTTTTGTATGGCCAGATGAGTCTAGGTTATGTGTCTTGTGGCCTGTGAGCAACCTTGCCCATTAGCCAGTCCCCAAACCTTTGATGTGAACCATCATCCCTACGATTTCTGTGGTTCATTCATTTTTGTGGTTCTCTAATGATCTCTGCCCCAGCTCTGAATCCTGCCTTTATTGTAGACAGAGCTGACAACAGGCAGCCTTGTCTTTCATTTCCTTGATGTACTTTGTACTGCAGTATGGCTTTTGTTAGTATTGATGCAAACATTACCATAAACCACCACCTAGGGACTAGAAACAATTGACTAACTGTTTTCAAATCCAATACACTTAAGTTGATCAGACACAAAGTTTAAGTACAGTTAGCTGTAACAGCACCAAAGCTGTGTGGTCTCAGCCTCTATAGACTGAAAAATAAAGGTCAGAGGAATGAGGATGCTTGTGTCAAGACAAACTGCAATGAAATTTATTCAGGAGGTGAATATTGGACCAAGAACTCATTCCTCCACTTGTTCAACAGAAGAAATATCAGTTTTATTATCAGTACAATTTGAAATTATATCCTTTTTATCTGGTTTAAAAGTTCATTCTTAGGTTGAAGTAAAATGGATTATAGACAGAAAGCAAACATTTTATAAAGTAGTTCAGAATGTGATGAGATGTCCATTTCAAATTGGCCAATGTTAAATTGCTCAGTTACATTCTAAACAGCAGGCTAACAATCACTGAACTCATTATAAATGAGTATTTCTGCACAAATTAAGCAGTCGAGAACTTAACAAAGTGAAACAAAAATACTAAGAAAATGAAGTGGATTCAAGGATCCATGAATATTTCAACTGTCATAAAAAGCTTCATATTGAGCATACGGTAATATGTTTACTAACCTCCTGATTTTTTTAAGTATGAATATGTTAAGCCATAGTATTTAAACAGTCAATGCAAATGTGTTAAGCAGGAGCTGAAAAAATCTGGTCTTTGGGGGAAATAAAACAGCAGGAAAATAGGAAATATATTTTTTTTTTCCTGAAGTTTTGATGCAGTCACTTATTAACTGTAATTGATTCATTAGTACCTGTTCTAAAGCAGTGTGCTTTACCCAAGACACCATTGCATTATACAGTTATAAAAGTCTGTCATCACACTCAATGTAATTATTTCACAGTGATCCTTTTTTAATATTCATATTTACAAATTAAATTTCTTTGTATTCACTTTTTTATATAAATGGAAGTAATGCTTTTTGCAGTAATGTTAATCTAGAAATACATTGCTGGTATTTACTCAAAATCATTTATATTTACATGCTTAGATCATGTTTTTAATTGTTCTGTTTCTTCTACTATGAGTATGCTCTCTGGGGCAGGGATTTTTCCTTTTTTTTTTTTCTTTTTTTTTTTTTTTCTCCTCTGTTTCTGTAAAACCCCCAAACCACCTTTGAAAACTGTAGTAAGATTAATTATAATAAGATTATGTTTTGTTGTTGTTGCTTTTTAATCTTTTTGAGCAATATGAATTATGTAAAATAGTGAATAGCAGAAAAGTTAATGTTTACTATGGGCAGAAAGGCAGGTGTCACCTTACCCCTGAGAGTGCTCAAGGTGAGAAGAAAGGTCTGCCTTCCCCTCCAAATCTTTCAGAATCTCTTGTATCTCAAAACAATACAACTTGGAGAGAGAATAGGCATTATTCTAACTCATTTTGCTTCCTATCAAATGTTGAAAGAAATTTGAACAAACTACGTTGATATATTTGTTTCCATTTCACTTTTAAAGTCTTCTTCAATATCTCAGAACCATGTTGTCACTACAGATCCTCAATCCTTCTGCTTGTAAATCTGATGCATTGTCATGTCTTGTTTTCTGGTGGTCTGACCACCTCACACATTTGAAGTAATAGATATTTTATTTTATTTTATTGTATTGTATTGTATTGTATTAATTTAATTTAATTTAATTTAATTTAATTTAATTTAATTTTATATATATATTTTTTTTGCTTCCATAGAGGACACTATTTTTAAGTTAAAAAATAATGAGAGTTTTGAAAATGATAAAGATTCATTCCTGTTGTGACTTGTCCAGCACTGACTAAATCTGAAAGGGTCTTCTCTTAGCGGAATACATGATTAACAGTCTCCTTATTTTGACAGTGGAACTTTTAGCCCATAAAGAGAAAGAGGGACTATAAATCCTTGCAGACTAAGAAACATCTCATCTCTGCTTACATAAAACAAATAAATAAACAAAACAACAACAACAAAAACCGAGAAGATTCAGAGATGGGCTAAGACCTGAATATTAAGCTGAATAAAACCAACTCTGATCTGTTGTTTATATCAGATGATGGCATTTAGCCCTGTGCTGGATACAATATAGTGCTTGGTATTTTGGGGTGAGTGGGGAAAGTAGGAATGTGCTACCCAACCATTTACCATGTCTAATCCTTCCATGTTTAATAAAGGAACTTTAAATCTGTGTGTATCGGTATTTCTTGTGCCTTGTGAATTTTAAACAAAGTCTTTGCTTTTTAATTACTGTTACAGCCTGTATTCAATGATGTGGAAATAAGACAACATGAACACATGCAGTGACAAACTTCATAACTTTGACTACTAAATAAGATGCTTTCTAAAGAAAACATTCTGACTTTCATCTATGCACATTGTATTGATATTTGAAGTGCTGTAGCTTAATTCTGAAATATTTAATACTGAAGTGAGCTGTTCAAACAGGACTTTATGAAGAAAAAATGATTATTGATGTCAATTATGACACTTTGGTTCAGTGTTTCAATAATGGCAGTATGTACTACAGTCATTTTGTAGCTGAAAAAATTATCAGTGATAATTGACTGAGAGTTCTGAACAGGCATGTTATCCAAGTTCAGTTCAGACAACAAAGGTGCAGAAGAGCCAAAGTGATTTAAGCCCTCAGTTCAATGTGTCATACCCTCCCTGACATCACTTTATTTTTTAACCATCATCCAATGGACCATATAAGATATATAGGGGTTGATGGCTTTTGCTGCTGAATTTATGAGTAGAATCTCTTTCTGAATTGTCCCATAATTGGGTTCTTAAAATAGATTTTCTAAGATAAGTGCAGTTGTAGTTGTGTATTGTAGCCAAGTTCCGATTTTTTTTATTTTTTTTTTCATAAATGTGAACCAGCCATAGGAATTTAGAGGGAGAAGTATAATGGCTAGTGATTAATAATGATCCTATAGATTAAATGTCACAATTAGACTGGCAAGGAAACTAATAGGTCAAAAAGGAAGTATAATTTTATGAAATTTCATTAATGCTAGATTTAAGACTTGCATTCCAGCATAGAACTTGTTTACAGTTAGAAATCTTACAGGATTACCAGATTAATTTCAATTTTTGTGCAAAGACATGAAAGACTCTCTAGTTTAATATTATAGCTGATATTGCTGTTTAATGTATGATTAATGAGTAATGTTATTATTAGAATAAATCAGTTCTTGTTAAAACATTTGTGCACCTAATTCCTTATTCTAATTACCTGCCTTATTGTAATCACCTGGTAATTTTTTAATCCTTGTTTAGAGTTTAGATTTTATTTTTGTTCATATATATTGGATGCAAAGTGTTTTTTTGTTTGGTTGGTTATTTTTGGACACATGATTCTTGCAGATTTTTTTTCAGAGTAAATAAATCTGTTGAAACATTTCACTAATGTCAGTCCTGGTACAAATTAATGTACCTATTTAAATCTGAATTAAATAAATATAAGATCTTACTATGAAATTAAAAAAAAGAAACAAAAGATATTAAGAAACCAAAACAACAAAAACAAACAAAAATGACCAAAGAACTGAAATGTTACATATTTTATCACAGATGTCTAAGTAAACCAGGACAAAATTTTCTACTCTGTCTGTGGCAGTTACCAAAGCCATTAAAATAATCGGATATACCCAAAGTCATGTCAAAAATATTATCAGTGCAATTGGTACCATTTTAAAGAACTAACTAACTAACTAGCTAACTAACTAAATCTGGGAAATGCTAGTTTCTTTCACTGATTTATTAACAGCTCATCTGCATTGAGTGTCACTTCTGCAGGGTGAGACAGGAAAAAAAATCCACTGAAGTATAGCAAGAGGAGGAGTTAGGAGAACAGAGCTAGGGAAAAAAAAAGGCTTTCCAAGTGTGAAGTGGACTTGATCTCTCTCAGAGATACTCCTCTCAACCCACTTTGTGTCAAGCAACTAACATGGGTGAAGTTTCAAGTTCTGCAGACAAATGCATCACACTTGGATTCACAACACCTGTAACAGCATTCAATTGGTATACCTATATTTGAATTTTCTCCCTTAAACTACCTGAAATAGACTAAGAAGATATATATATATATATATATATATATATATTTTACCTCCGTTTAGTTTTTAATGGGAGTACAGAGAGGAAAGAGGACAAAGGAAGGGAGGTCACAACTGTAGGTTGGGGTTACAGACTCTATAGGATTAACAGCAAAGGTTCATTCACATTCAACATGAAAAAAAAAAAAAGAGTATTTATTCAACCCCTTTGAATAGATCATCATAACTGCTTGTCTGGTCAGCTTTCTCCTTGGAGTTTCAAGTTATAGTTGTCAATGTGTAATCTAAGGGTCTTGTCTAGCTGCCTCTATTAAAAAGTGAGGCACTCAATACCAGCTGCACTAAGTAGGGTGCCTTTATCTGTAATAGTGCCATCAACACTTCTGAAGATGTACTTGGAGTGCACATGGCACAGACAGTCTGATGCAGCACAGAAATTTCCAGAGCTGGTCATAGCTGATTTTATGCTAAATACAATATTTTTTTGCAAGAGCTCTATTCCTTTAATCAGGAAAATATTCATTCATTGGTATACTCTTAGCTGAGGCAAATTAAGTTTCCTTTTGCCTCTTTTGAAATAATTAAGAAACAATCCATAGTTTAACTCACAAAAGGTACCAACAGGTATCTTTTGGGAAGAGTGACTTCCTTCTGTCATTAGTGTTGTGTTTTTGTGTTTTGTTGTTGTTTGTTTGTTTGTTTGTTTTCTCCTTGTCTTGTTCCAAAAAGAAGCATTAATTGTATTTCACATGGTCATTAATATAAGGAATTCTTTTTTTATTTTTTCTCAGTAGGTTGTATAGGCTGGTGTTAGAAACTGCAT